>NC_080565.1:34565615-34713115 GCF_030253575.1 Rhododendron vialii | reverse complement strand
GCCAAGATTTGACCAAACAGTTTTCATCCTCCCATTCTTCATACTCTTCAGACTTTTTATTTGATGGAGCAGCCTTGGTACCCGAAATATAACCCCAACGTTTTCTTCCACGGATTTTATTTCGGGCATTCAAAGACCACTCCACATAATTGGTACCGTCCAGCCGTTCCGGAGTGATGAGAGAGGATGTTTCCTGCATATGGAGACCAGACACAATAGTCGAAGATTCGTTCTTCTTTGGTGATTTAGCACCACTTACTTCAGCCATGACGGCACTAGAAGAAAATTTTGCAGCGGAATGATATGAACAGAAACACCAACAATTGTGAATACAGGACCTACTTCAATTCCTAGAGTTTAAGAAAAGGAGATTGAAGGTGGCTTTGATACCATGAAAATAAACATAATTGTGGAGTAATTTTCTGATAATTTCATTCATCGTAGTTGTACAATATATATATAGTACAAACATTAACAAGGAAAGAATACAAGATTACATGGAAATATTCTACACTTATGGCATAAAATAAGATTACACAATTAAGGATATTGACCAAATCAAATATTGACTAAATCATATCCTTAATTCTAGCAAAAGCACCACGTGACAGTGCTCTTAGGCAGCGTATTATCCCACGGTTGATCACTCGTGGGGGAGGCCAGAGGGTTGTTAAAACATTCAACTCCAAACCAATTGACAAGAAGTGGAGAGGCCGCCCAAACTCATATATTAATTTGGGAAGAGATATTTAACCAATGTAGGACAAACTCTAACATTGTGGGCCCACCATATTATCTCACAAATTAACATAAGGCAGCGTATAATTGGTTGAATGAACAACAAAAATATATATACATATATAATTTTCGTAAGATAGTAATCCCACCAGACTAAATGAAGATATTATCCATCCATAATATGTGTATTCCGAGATGAGAGAAACTTATTCACAGTTTCACCGTGAACAAGTTCTCTTTACACCACCAACCGATCGCGACCGTCCAAAAGTGTTTAGCTCTTCTTGTGACTTTTCCAATGCGTTTACGGCCGGGATTTCTAGTAAGAGAGAATAGTAGCCGTACGTAGTAATACGGTGAATGCATATGCAGTAACAGGTCTATGATCGATCTATTCCTATTTAATTCCCTTGTTCCAATTTCCATGCATAAATCGTCAAGGGTTTGAACAATTGTGGGTACAAATTTCCAAACCAGTAGCAAATGATATTTGCCGTTCGGTTAAATAAGTGAAGTGGCTTATTTTTTTATCTTTATTTAAATTTTTTTCGTATTTGTTAGTTTTTCATTAATTTTTTGAAGATTATTGCATTATCATGACGAGAGGAATTTAAAAAGTAAAAACTTATGATCGAAATCAAAATTTTTTTAAATGAAGACGAAAAAATTGGCTTATTAGCTTATTTTCGTCTTTATTCAAAAAAAATTTGATTTCGATCATAATTTTTTATTTTTTAGATTTCTCTCGTCGTGACGATACAATAATCCCCAAAAAATTGACGAAAAATTAATAAATACGAAAAAAATTTGAATAATGACAAAAAAATAAGCCACTTTGCTTATTCAATCTAAAGAGGGTGTTATCTCACGAGAGATTTCACGTCCGACGAAAAACATATAATTTTTAACGCTGTAGATAGCGTCATGCAGGGTTTGTGCACTGACTTGAGGATTGCCTCCTCATGAACGGGCTCCTCGTGTGATGCTGACTCGGTGCTGGCGTTGGGATCCGTGGCGGGTGGATCCTGTTGTTGCTATCATTTCCTCCCCATGGTAAAACACTTTTGACGATTGGGGTCTTACCGGGCGTGCCAATGAAAACTCTTGTTTTTGGCACTGGACGCTGAGCAAGGGGTGGACACGCTTGTAGGCATTTGTTGATTGAATGGGGGCGTGCCAAGACTTGTCACGCCTAACTTTGAAGGACTGAATGTCGTCGTTTATCTAACTTCTAAATGAGAGCGATTACGTGTGACTTAAAAAGGAAAGCCACAGAATATATGGTTTGAGCACCTTAAACTTTTCTCATTTGTCAAGCCCACCCAAGCACGTCTCTTCGCGGGATCCGCCCTACTCTTTCGGTTGGTGCAAGCTCTGATACTACTTGTAACGATCCGCATCAGCTGACTTTTTTATCTTTGACCTAACCACATGACTCAAAAGGTAATCTCATATATTATACAATAGCTGACGTGTTGCTCACGTCAACTAAAATTGAACCTCGTCTTCACAAGATGATGCCAAGTGTCCCATGTATATATGAATTTCTCTCTCTTTGTTGGCGGTTATGTGCAGTTTCTGTAACCAATCCGGAGCCCAAAATCTTGGGGCCGTTTGCCTATTGAACTGGTCTTTGAATATTCTTCCCAGAAGCAAAAAAACGTGTACGACTTCCCATTTTGTGGGATGAGACAAAATGCTTCCAATAGGCAAAATTATTCGGTACATCTCACTTCATTTGGATTTTAATTAGTCGAGCCTTGGATCGCCATATTGGTCTGTGAGGTTCTAGATTTTAATATTTGTGTATCTAAACCTCTTAGTTATTATCTCTGTTTGAGATTGATAACCGTCTTTGATGTATACTTATTTCTATTAATGAAATCTCTTGCTATTTTGACAAAAAATAAAATAAAATTTGTGATAAGTTTGGTGAAAGATCACGATCTACTCAACCCGCGCGCTTAAACGTCAAACCATGCTTGAAGTACTATTGGAGAATTTTCAAACCAAAGAGATGGGCGACTCACTGACGATGTTTGTATTTTTTTTGAAACGTGTTAGATTGTGAGTGGTCGGCCAACCATACATTCAATTAATTTGTCAATTTGTGATCAGCTCGATGAAAGATTAATCATGATCTAGGCAACCCACGCGTAAACGTCAAACCATGCTTGAAAAAATCTTTGACAAATTTTCAAACCAAAAAAGATATGAATAGTCAAACACTTTGGCCTTCCCTCCAATCCCCCTTCTAGCTCCTATATAATCCCCACACATGTATAAACAAACCGTAATCTACTAAATTAACGTACATCTCTCTCTCTCTCTCCTAGCATTTGTAAAAGGAATCGGGGTTGCTATATTGCACTCTTGCGACAACTTCTACATCTGAATTTCCGATCACAGATCTCAACTCTCTCCTCCTTTGCCTTTCTCATCCGACAAATTCGGCCAAAGATTTCAAGATTTTCAGTCCATTAGGGAAGAGGTATATAGCGCGCAGTAGTAGTAATCATACAATGGCTGGAGGAAGCGAAGAACGTTCGTTGGAGGACACGCCGACCTGGACCGTGGCAGTGGTCTGCTTTGTGCTGGTTTTGGTATCAATCGTCATTGAGCATCTCATTCACCTCATTGGCTCGGTATTTCCATCGTACTCCTATTTAAGTTATTACAATAAATATATATCTAACGAGTGCTGTAAAACGAACACCTCATGTCACCTGTACTCAAAATGCCTCTACCTCTATTCTCGGGTAATATTAACCGCATAGGATTGCACAAAAGATTCTCCTCCAAAAGTGATTATTGTGCAATTCAGTGATTGAAAATACACGGCAATAGAGGTGCATGCCTTTTTTCGGTATAAAATATTTGATCTCTGGAGTGAGTCTCAATCCTTGGAAAATCAATTTTTTCTGAATTATCTCTCTCTCTCTCTCTCCCATAATTTCATCTGATTGGCGTGCACTTATTTTGTTGAGCCCTTGACAGTGGTTAAGAAAAAGACACAAGAGATCTCTATATGAAGCCCTCGAAAAGATCAAGGAAGGTAATTATCAATTAAAGTTAAACCCTTTGGATCAAGCTGATCATCACATGCAGATCAAGTTATGAAAATTGTGGTTAATTAATTAATTAGTTAGTTAATTATGAACAGTACTAACGTTTTTCTGTTTTGTATGGGGCTGAAGAGCTTATGCTGCTAGGGTTCATATCACTGCTCCTAACAGTAACCCAAGATCGTATTGCTGGAATATGTATTCCGAAGAGCGTCGGAAACTCTTGGCATCCGTGTGACAGATATCATTCCAAAGAATATTACGGAGATAAATGCTCAGCCAAGGTATGAAATAAATGATTTATTAGTACTATTTCAGTACTCTACTTGAACGAATCTATGAAAAATTGGATATTGGCCCTATTACAGGGTTTGGATTCTCTGCAATCCATGTTTTGAACTAGTCGATCGGGACAATACCTCGAATCTGAATAGTTCATTTTGCTAGAATTAATGGTTCGAATTTGTTTCGCTATCTAAGCGAATCAAAAACATTTGTCATATGGATTGTTCCGTCAAGTTCGAATTAAGGATTAGAGAGGATCCAATTCCACCATGAAAGGTGGACGAATGAAATTCTTGCCAACTTGGGCATAGTAAAGTTTCGGAATCTCGATCATTTACTACTACGAGAGTGTCTTTTTCACGGAGCCTTCGTGAACATCCTGTTCAAGGAGCTATTCAATCTTGCGCGTCCATTTTGGCTTTGGACAGTCCAGATTTTAATGAAATTTTTCCGGAAAAAAGTTAATCACAATCAATTATTACCGGTCATAATTAATCCGAATCGTCCAAAAACACTTTGGATGGTCGCGATTGAGCTTTGTAACTTCTTCTTTACGGAATAGACGTAAAGAAGATTTTCTCCACTACTACAGTATATGTTTGAGATATTAATTTGTAGTACTTGTGAATTTAATAACATTTTCTGTGTGTTTTTCAGGATAAAGTGCAATTTGTATCTGCATACGGAATCCACCAACTCCATATATTCATCTTTGTACTAGCCCTTTTTCATGTGCTCTACTGCATCATCACCTTAGGCTTGGGAACACTTAAGGTAGCTAGATACATCATACATACCTATATACTCAAAGACTACTCTCTCTCTCTCTCTCTCTCTCTCTCTCTCTCATAGTTAATTTGTTGGAGTTGTAGATGAGAAAATGGAAGACATGGGAGGATGAAACAAAGACTCTTGAGTACCAGTACCAAAATGGTATGTCTCCTTCCAATTGAGCCAAATAAAGAATGTCACCAACATATATAATGACACTTGACTACTTGAGATTACATATATCCTAACCATGATATTCAAAATGCAGTCACTCTTGCTTATTTAAAAAAGAAAATTCCCACAAATTATATCATCCGTAAATATGAGAATACGTCTCTTTGTGAATAGATCCATTTACCTATCAGTGTTATATATACTATGTGAAACAGTGGACTTGGTCCTCCAGGAACTAGTCGAGTTGCGCCTACGTAATCTGGTTCTTAGGCCTTGGGTTATGAAGAAAAATAAGATTGTGTATTTGTTCTGCAGATCCGGAGAGGTTTAGGTTTGCAAGGGAGACATCATTCGGGCGTAGGCATTTGGATTTTTGGAGTCACTCACCAATTCTACTTTGGATAGTAAGATCTCGCAACATTTTTTTGTTTAATAATTTGATTTTCATGCATCAATTCATGAAGCGGGTTTCTTTCCTCCTCCTTTTTTTTTCTTTCTCGATGTACCCTTATCGAGTTATTATCTTTTTGCTGATAAAATTTTCTTCCCTTGGAAGAAGACATGGCTTTAAATTTCATATCCTCGTGTGTTGCTAAAACTGATAAATAATATCTGGGGCTTTGCTCTGTAAAATTGATTCCCTAAAAATTTAGTCAAAGTGTGCATAAATTATCAAAGCGATTTAGCTTTTTACTCGGATCTTTTGTGCAATATTTTTAATCAACCCATCAAAATTGGGCCAATGTTGTTTGAAAAATAGCTCTCTTATCCTTGGGCCTGCTTTTGGCCCAACTTTGATCTTTGACGCTCCCACAGCTCTGCAACAAGAAATGTACATTAGTTAATCCTATATTAGTCAACTTGAAAATAATTAATTAACTGGTAATTATGCACATCACATAGCTTAATTTATTTGTTCCTTAATTAATCTTTGTTTTCTTAGGTTTGTTTCTTCAGACAGTTCTTTACGTCAGTTACCAAAATCGATTACCTAACCCTGAGACATGGCTTTGTCACTGTAAGTAATTGTTTACTTTGATTGATTTAATTAGTCATCCCATTTAAAGCCTTCAATTTCGAATTAATTATTTCAGTTTCACTATATATGAAGTGTTCTTAATTCTAATATCTGGTGGATTACGTAAATTCTAGGCACATTTGGCACCTCAGAGTGAAATGGATTTTGACTTTCAAAAATACATCAGCAGATCACTTGAAGAAGATTTCAAAGTTGTCGTGGGAATAAGGTTATTAATCCTATCAACCATCGCAAAACCGTGGTTTAGTTAGTTTGATTGATTGAGATTAGGGGTGGCAAATTGAATCCAGACCCATTAACAAACCCAGACCCATCAACTCGAAAATAGACCCAACCCAACTCATTTATTAGTTGGGTAAGAATGGGTTCAAACCCAGCTAACCCAGTATTAGTTGGGTCATAATTGAGCATCAATTGGGTCAACTTAAATGACCCAATGGGCAATGAAAGTAACCCACCAAATTTCATCTCTTAATTGGTCTCTTTTCCAAACCCAGACCCATCAATTGATCTCTTTTCCCTCTCTCTCTCCCCCCCTGCCCCCCCCCCCCCCCGTTCTCTCTCCCTCCCTCCCTCCCCCCGCTGGTCTCTTTTCAGTTTTCCCCTCTCTCTCTCTCTCTCTCTCTCTCTCTCTCTCTCTCTCTCTCCCGGTCTCTTTTCCCTCTCTCTCTCTCTCTCTCCCCCCGCCCCCCCCCTCTCTCTCTCTCTCTCTCTCCCCCCGCTGGTTCGAATTAAAAATTAATTGTGACCGATAATAATTATTTTGACCAGTCAAAATTGAAAACACATCTCATCCATTAATTGCGCGAATGGACCCGTGAAATTGTGCTCCGCCGTGAATAAATTTCTCTCATGATAGTCCCGCAAAGGGTTTGGATTAAAAAATTGACTTATTTTTTTGTCCTTATTCAAATTTTTTTTTCATTTTTTTTGTTTTTTGTCATCTTTTTGTGACTTTTTAATTTGTTTTGATGAGAGAAATCGGAAAAGTAAAAAAATTTGATCGAAACTTAGAATTTTTTGAATAAAGACAAAAAAAAAATCAATAAGACAAAAAAAATTACTTATTCTCGTCTTTTTGAAAAAATTTATGAGTTTCGATCATAATTTTTTTTTACTTTTCTAATTTTTCAATCATAATTTTTAGTATATAAATAATTGGGTTAATGGGCGGGTCGGGTTTGCTTTAAAATAAATGGGTCGGGTTGGGTGTGGGTAATTAGACTCATAGTTAATGGGTCTAAATGGGTCAATGACGGGTCAATGACCCATTAAAGACCCAACCCACTAACAACTTACCCAATTTGACCCAAACCGACCCGTTTGCCACCCCTAATTGAGATTAATGCTACATAAATAGATTTCAGTAATTGTTGTTTTGTGCTTATAAACAACATTTAATTATCTGTTTGCAGTCCGATTATATGGCTCTTTGCAGTGTTGTTCCTTCTAACCAATACCCATGGTAAGCCACTCTACTAAGTGACTCTTTAACTTAATTAATCTTGTTTTCATAATTATTATGTGATTATTCATTTAATGAAATTGTTATTCTTTTGAGCAGGATGGTATTCATATTTCTGGCTTCCATTTATCCCTCTAATTGTAAGTAAAATAACCGATCATGATTTTCACTTAATCTTTCTTTCTTTTGTTGCTTTTTCTTGTGCATAAACAAATTTTGATGGGGATTATTTCATTGCAGATACTCCTAGTCGTGGGGGCGAAATTACAAGTGATCATAACAAAAATGGGTCTGAGGATTCAAGAGAGGGGAGATGTGGTTAAAGGTGCACCGGTGGTTCAGCCAGGGGATGATCTGTTCTGGTTCAACCGCCCTCGTCTAATCCTCTTTCTGATTCACATTGTTCTCTTTACGGTATGAGAAATGTTACGAAAAATGCATTTCAAGTCCTAACGATCGATGTGCTCTGCGGTGACATTTTGGTAATTATAAATCACCAAAAATCACAAAAGGCCACATCATTCTAATTCTGATTATTAATTTCATGCCGTTACTTTCATCCATCATGAGACAACTTTGTTGCTTATATAATATATATACGTCATGGGTCTGATTTTTCTATCTATTTTCCTTTTTTTGTAGAATGCCTTTCAAATTGCCTTCTTTATGTGGAGTTGGGTAAGCAAGCAGTCTTATTCAATTATTTTGCCCGGTTTTTTTTTTCTTTTCGATAAATTATTTTGTCAGGTTATTCTCTCTTTTATTCATTTTTTCTTGTTTGATTCGCTAACAAATATTTTTTTTTATTCCTCAGTATACATTTGGTTTCCGGTCTTGCTTTCACAATCGACTTGAAGATATAATCATCAGGCTCTCAATGGGGTGAGTTCCCCAAGTTTATTTACTGCGTACATAAAAACAGTGAGGCCCTGTTTCGCTAAGGGAAATAAGTATAATTTTTTGTAAAATTAAAGATGATGTATTGTGAGAGAATGGCATGCGCATCGTATCTCATAAAGCGGAGCATAAGTACTTAAAAAATAGTAAGAAACTTAGCGGAACGGAGCCTGATTCGTTGATGAGAATTACTATAATAGCCTTCATTTTTTGACTAGCATCTCGTTTACGTACCACTGCAGGCTCATCATACAGGTTTTATGCAGCTATGTGACTCTTCCTCTCTATGCCTTAATGACACAGGCAAGTTAGCAGTAACCTTTGTCAATTTTATTAATTTCAGATACACTAAATCTGGACAATGCAAAATTAGAAATGCAAACAAAAAGGGAAATCTACTTTTTTTTTTTTTTAAAAAAAAACGAAACCTGACTAAAGCGTGGTAAAAAAGACTGAATTTTTCATAGAATTTTGACTGGATTGATGGCTACAATCGTCAATTTTGATCAACTCGTGGACATGTGTTTTCCAAATGGGCAACGTTAGACTAGGTAACTTGGCCAATTAGGCCTAAGCGGGCCTTACGATATATGGTCTCAATCTTAGTCGCATAATCCTTTAAAATGGCTCACGCTCTCGCCTTTAAAATGGCTCACGCTCTCGCTCTCAATTCTTACTCTCACAGATTTTACTAGTATTTTGAGAGATGTGTCATAAAGGCGCTTTTCAGGCTCGTATTCACGCTTCCGCTCGCGGGCGCGAATTACTATGTGACTTAGGTCTCAACGTGTCAAAATTGTCTCAAAAAGCTTATGTTGTCCAACGAAACCAAGGTACTTGAGCTGAGATCACGATCACGCATGTTGAACCCTTTTTATTGATCGAAGCGTAGATTGAACAATATATCCACGTAAATGTGTATTTCCTACATGTTTCTCCGGTCGTAATTACATATTCTAATGTAGCATAAAATGGTTTTACGATAGCCAATATCTTGACCGATCGATGTTATTAGTCTCTCTTCTCGACAAGTTCGATAAGATACTTTTTCATGAAATCATATATCTTTACGTTCGTCCAATCCAAATATCAAATTAAGATAGCCTAAAAAAATTTGTTGAAAGGTTGTGAATTTTTGTCTCCCTCTTTTTTTTTTGTTGTTGTTGTTGTTCATTTGGAATTTTTCACAGATGGGGTCTACCATGAAACCCGCCATCTTCAAAGAACAAGTGCCATCTTCAAAGAACAGCCGCCAACCGAAGACCGCCACATGGACGCCGTTCTCGAGCCGGCCCGGAACCCCACTCCACGGCATGTCCCCTGTTCATCTCTTAAACGGCTACAAAGACAGCTCCGCCGTTGATAACAGCCGTCAAAGATCGCTGAGAAAATCCGATGCTGACATGATCGAAGAGTGGGACCCTGAAATCGCAATCCGCAATCATGATGATGGGGAGGAGTCTAGAATGAGTAGATGGAATGATCAAGTGAGAGATCAGATTGGAGAAATTGGATCGACGCAGAGGCCAAATTCGGTGTTGCACGCCCCCGTGGGTGGCGGTCCACGGGAAGTTCGCATTAGTTTGGGTAATTTCTCGTTCGGGCAAAATCGCGATCGTAAATAGAATTTCTCTTTTCATGTAAAAGAAAATATTGTACTAGTAGTAATTTTTTTATTCAGAAATCTTGTATACACGTAGAGTAAAGTAAGGGGACAGGTCCAATGAAATAGGATCCACATACTTTTCCTTTTTTCGTGTAATAATTTAACCTTTTTGAATTTGATGAATTTAATTTAACTGGACTCTCCTCGCGTAGCAACCTGATCACCTTCTTGTTTATCATTCTTTCGAATTTCCGTACAAATATATATTAAGAATGAAAATTCCGATTTGATTTTTACGATAACCGCGTATTGTGAAAACGAGCGAAATACGAATTGAATTCGAGTGGCTTGGGTCGATTTCCGAGTCTTTCAGATGTGGACGGATTATTCATCGTTTTTTCTTTTCCAGAGTGGCAAGACCCAAAGGGGGGAGGGAGGAGTACTCCTTTTGTTTCAGAAATTCTAGACCGACTGTTTTTCTTCATCTTTTTTTCTTTTTCTTATTCCTTCCTTATGGGCTATTGGGTTGTAAAATGGGCCAAATTGGATTGTTCAAATAATTTATTTATCGGCTTATATTTTGGGTGGATGTTCATCATTTTGTGAGCTGGGTGTTCATTGATGAATGGACTTGGTGCTCAAATCAAGGACTACTCTAAAATTTCTACATGTATTATAGCAAAAAAAAAAAATTGGGTTGTCATGTGTCTACTTTGCAGTGGCTGTGGAGCTGCCACTGTGGTAATAGATCACCTTTAATTCAAAAAAAATTATATTAGTACTACCTCCGTCCCATGCAAATTGTTGTGTCTATTTTCTTTCTGAGACTTCTCAACAAATTGTCTATATCTCATAATCTATAATATTTTTGGTGATTTCGAAATCTTTGTTTAAAAAAATTAATCAAGATCTATCAACTAAAATTTATATCGAATATATTAAAATATCATAAATTTAAAAATATAAGCAATTTTTTGAGAAGTCCTAAAAAAAATATGCACAACATTTGTGTATTGAAAAGACTAGTTATTTCTTTTAGCGAAATGGAGCTTAAATCTTAGCTCTGTGCCTTGAATGTCCACTCTAAAGTCTCCCCCTTATTTTTAATATTAGTTTTAAAACAAGGGAGAGGGGTTTTTAATTCCAAACTTAATAAACTTGAAAGAGTCACCCAACTAAATGTTAATAAGTTAGATTACCTGCGAGTGCATGAACTCTAACTCACAATTTCATCCTTGTAATATTTGAGTTTACCGCTCTCCCTATATATTCATATTTTGTGTAATTATATATCTTTACTAGTATTTAGTTAAATACAAGTTTAAATATATATTGTCATCCTATCTTGTAGATTATATACTGCCACATGTATAGATAATGAATCAATTACGTTATTATCACTTGTAGAAACGAATTTAAAAAAAAAAACCCAACTGAATCCAATTTTTAAGTTCTTGGTTTTATTTTCAATGCTTTTCACACACTTTTTATTTATTTATTTATATTCATAATTTTTTAGTGTTGAGAAAGCAGTAAAAAAAAAAGAGTGTAAAAATTAAAAAAAGAATGTGACATTTTTTTTTAAAATTTTTTATCGCCATCAAGAAAACTCATCGTGGATGTGTCGAGGGTTTCTCCAGAGAGGGAGAGAGGAGAGGAGAGAGAGAGAGAGAAGCATCACCAATTCTATAATCAATCAACAGAAACCAAACTTCTTCCCCCAGAAACGTCATTTTCATCGACATCAAACCTAACCCAATATATATTATACATCGACCCGTCAATTCTCTCTCTTTCTTGTATATATATATTACTCATCGACTCATCAATTCTCTCTCTTTTTTGGTTCATTGACTCGTCGATCGGTCGATTGTTCGATCAATTGATCTAATTTAACGGCCATGGAAGTCCGTCACACTCTAACCCCGTCGACACTTCTTCCGTCTCTCAAAGGTCTTTTCTTTCTTTCTAAAGGTCTTTTCTTTTCTTTTCCTTTTGTTCTGTTCAGTTAAAATTAGAAAAGATCTGAAATTTCGAACCTTGATATTGATTCCTATGTTGATAAAGCTGTCATCTTTTACATCCGTCGAGTCTCGTAAGGCACTGTTTGGTAGGGAGAAGATTGTTAAGTTTTGGGTTTTTGGAAAAATTGTGTTTTCCTCTCATTTTCCTACAGATTTGTTAGCCACTAAATGGAGGGCTATGATTTTTGCTCTTTTCAATTTGCTTTGAAAAGTATCACTGCTCTTTTCAGTTTCTTCCTCCTTTGGAAAGTACCCAATATTCTCATCCAATTCTTAATGGTTGTCGAGAAATTGAGGGAATAGCGAAGAAGGATAGAAAGAATTAAAATTTTTGAATCTTTTCATATGTTGGGAACTTGGGAGAGAAGAAGGGATCACCAATCAATCATCTTTCTACTCATTTCAATCTAGTAGGCACTGTTTGATAAAAAGTTGAATACTATTAGATGTAGGATTTCCAAAATCTGTTTTCTTTTTATTCTCCAAAAGGGACGAAAAGTATCCTCAGAAACTATATGGAGGGCTAAGCTTTTCTCTATTGTAGTTGCCTTGCGTTTTATTGATTTAGTTGTCATCATTGCAATTTCTTATTTCTGTCATTATGTTTCTCAGGCTTCAGAAGGAGTTGATGTCTTTAATGGTAAGCCATCTATTCTCTGTTCTATTTTTGAATTTACAGCAATTATGACTGTATGTGTGTACATGTGGATGGATAGAATTAGAAGTAAAGTCAGTTTTGCTTGTTTCATGTTTATAATGGTTACTTGTAATGCTCGACTCAGGTTTTGGTTTCCTATTGTGATAGTCTACAATTGACAATAGCAATTCGTGTGTCAGGTGGCATGGTTTTTTTTTTTTTATCCCAAGCGATGGTGCTCTTGAAATCTAAACATAAATACTACGGTAATTAGCAACGTAATACTTACAGTATTATAAATATACACATGCTCTACGTTGCTTAAACTTACTTCAGGGACATTGAATATCTTCTCGGTTCTCTACCGGCCGGGTTGGAATTGGGTTTGTGTTTGTGTTGCAGCCTGCATCGGGCCCACATGAAGGGTGAGTTCATTCTCATCCTAAGTATTTCGATCTCAAACTCTTAAAATACGAGTTCAATCGGCTAGAATATTACGGGGCTTGTGCCAAAAAAATAAAAAAAAGGTGTATGATTTTCGGAACAATTTACTGTAATTTCGTAGCATGACATGATTTTCTTCATGGGAGTTGGTGAAGAAGACCTGAGAGGAAAAAAAAAAAAAAGGGTTGGCGAAGAATTTTAAGGTTTGGAGCGATTATTCCTTGAGGGCGACAAAGTAGTCTTATTAGTGGACCTAAAGAGATACTAGATAACCAAATTAAGCCCAATGGCAAACCAGGAAAAAAACATGCACGAGGTTTCTCTGCCCAACGAAGAAATCAAACGAAGAAATTGGCAACAAAGTCTTAATTTGTACTAAGGGGTTGTTCTGCTAAATGACTTATTTTTTTGTTCTTATTTAATTTTTTTTTTCATTTATTAATTTTTCGTCAACATTTTGTAGATTATTGTTTTGTCATGATAAGAGGAATCTAAAAAGTAGTACAAAATTATGATCGAAACCAAATTATTTTGAATAAAAACGAAAAAATTGGCTTATTGGCTTATTTTTGTTTTTATTCTAAAAATTTAGGTTTCGATCGTAATTTTTTAATTTTTAGATTCCTCTCGTGAAAAAGAATCAATAATCTACAAAAAATTGACGAAAAACTAACAAATGCGGAAAAAATTTGAATAATGACAAAAAATAAGCCATTTGGTTTATTTAGCCGAACAACCCTTAGGAAGTACTCACTCACGTTTTTTTTGTTTTTTGTTTCTTTTGGTAATGCACAGTGTCCCGGGCCAGCTTGCGGGCACCTTGGACTAATCCTTACAGCTTCTCCCACAATCGTTTAACACGCTTACGCGTGAGAGTGAAGTGGCCCCAAGAATTATTGGTAAAAAGAATCGAATCTAAGATGTTACGATGGAGCAAATTAACACCTAAGTCCCAACCCTTGGGGTTACTCCCTCATGTTTGCTTATCATTCTGTTCAATTCTCTCTCTCTCTCTCTCTCTCTCTCTCTCTCTCTCTCTCCAAGAGTTTGGCGTTTGTGATTGTGGATGTTTTGAAATAAGTTATCGATCATAAAGAAATTGAGAACAACTTATGCTCCAATTTGCATGGAGTGGTCCAGTACTACTGATGAATTCATTGAACGTACTACTGATGAATTCATTGAATGTTCCAATGAAGACTTGTCTTCTTACAGTTCAGGACCACTCCCTAGTCCCTACCATTTTCCATCTTGAAATAGCTCTAGAAAACTTAAATCCACTAATCCTAGGGCCTACCTCCCCCGCCCAATTGCAGTGAGCGCAATTAAAGTCGAAGCAAAACTCTGTACAGACAAACTTTAAAGGACTTGATAACGCTTGATAGCTTGATATATTTCGGAACATGATACCTTGGAATATAGCAACCGGCAAGAGCATCCGCAATGATAATAATCAAAATCAATAACCAAATGTGACACGTCAGTATTTGATTATTCATTTAGTCCATAATCAAACTTAACAACCTCCATCTCCACATTGGTTATTTTTCATCCTCAACCAAAAAAACCCCCACAATACACAATGCACATTTGTCCAATCGCAAACGAGTTTCAATTACGCACTCGATCACACCAAATTATTCACCTCGATGAGACGATTTCAATGTGAGATATTTTTGAGTTTGGTTATTAATAAAAGTTGTTAAGTTTGGTTATGGAATGGGTGGAATTTGATTATTTACTAAAAGACTTGTAACTTTATTTATTACAATGTGGGATGTTTTTTGAGGGGAAGTGCTACAATACACACCCCTTATTTAGGTGTGTATCATATACACCCTTATTAAAATACATCAAAATGTTATGAATCCCAAAATGTTACGAATCTATTGCTAAAAAGTTACGAATCATATTGTTGAAAAGTTACGAATTTTTAGTATAAAAGTTACGATACGAAATAAAATGTTATGAATGACCGGTCCTACAAGTAATTTTTTATGAGGTGGCACAATATGAACCACATAATAGGTGCATATGGTACACACCTTAAAGGGGTGTGTATTGAAGACTTTCCTTTTTTTTTTGAGTATTGTTGTTAAATTTGCTTATCCATATCCATTTGCTTATTACAATGTGGATGCTCTCAATTTCAGGTCTTAAACACCGGCCAATCCTTTCTGGTACCCCTTTTAGGGCTTAGACGTTAATTTCGTCAACAGCCGCTATAGAAAAGTATGAACTGAATGAAGAAGAGTAAAGTAGAGAGAGAAAATTCAGATCTTGATTCTATTCTCTGTTGAATCAGAAACAGATACACAATTTGACTTACACATCATGCCAGCTCAGCACATAGCTCCACTACCTTTCTGACCGACTGAATTAGTTACATGTGATTTACTACAAAAACCTGATTAACTAACTAACAGCAACCCCATGTAGAAATTTTATCCATCTCAAAATCAATTGGCAATGAGTGAAGAGATTCCAGATGTTATTAAGTAATCACCCATTTCACTTCCAAGCAATGTGAGATTCTATTTCCTTAACAGCTGCACCCTATAGCTGCAGTCAAGTTGGGAAGTTCCTACTCCCAGAAAAAACTTCCAACAAAACATCGACCGATGCACGTACAGAGAATGTCATGGTCTTGATGTCCCCCTCTGTCAGTTAAAATTTCATCTCATTTTTCATTAATGAGACTCGTTTGCTTGACGATCGATTCAAAAGACGATCGAGAAGGACTGATGACTGATCGATTCAAAAGACGATCGTCTTCTTAATTAACCGCGTCGGCGCAACCTCTGATGACTGATGACTCTCCCTATCGCTGATGATCAGAAAACTCATGTCTTCGCAGAAGGCTAGGATAGAAAAGTGTTCCTACTTTTTTCTAATGAGATAGTCTTTTTTCACGGAGCTGTGCAATCTCAGCCGTCTATTCGTGCCATTAATGACTGAGATTCATTTTTAATTATGACTGGTCACAATTAACTCTTTTCCGGAAGAGTTTCATTAACATCTTGACCGTCCAAAACACTTTTGAACGGTCACGATTGAGTGCTGTGAACACTTGTTTACACCTCCCTAATTAAAGAAGATTTTATCTTCTCTAATACATGTCCGGGTGATTACGCTCTAAACTGATCCCATCTCTCGTACGTTTCATTGGGTGGGATCGGGAAAATTATTAAGGCCCCGTTTCGCTAATATTCTTATTTTTTAAGTACTTATTTTTCGCTTTACGAGACATGTTATTCTTTCACAATACATCACTTTTAATTCAAAAAATGAGTAACTTAATTTTCTTAGCGGAACGGGGCCTAATTGCTCCTCAAGCACCGCAACATGGCGTTTAGGAGCTTTTTGCATCACACATTGATATGGGGTAGAAAAGGTTCTTAAAGCACCACGTGACAGTGCTCTTAGGCAGCGTATTATCTCACGGTTGATCACTCGTGGGGGAGGCCAGAGGGTTGTTAAAACATTCAACTCCAAACCAATTGACAAGAAGTGGAGATGCCGCCCAAACTCATATATTAATTTGGGAAGAGATATTTAACCAATGTAGGACAAACTCTAACATTGTGGGCCCACCATATTATCTCACAAATTAACATAAGGCAGCGTATAATTGGTTGAATGAACAACAAAAATATATATACATATATAATTTTCTTAAGATAGTAATCCCACCAGACTAAATGAAGATATTATCCATCCATAATATGTGTATTCCGAGATGAGAGAAACTTATTCACAGTTTCACCGTGAACAAGTTCTCTTTACACCACCAACCGATCGCGACCGTCCAAAAGTGTTTAGCTCTTCTCCGAAAAAGTTTTGTTAACATGTCTTTGGACGGTCGCGATTGGCTCGAATTCATAAACAACTATTCACGACTCCGCCGTCAAAAAAGATTTTCTCTTCCGAGATAACGTGGGGTTCATAGAGTACGATGCTAATACTATGTCAAAGCCCGACGAAATTGGACTGTTCCAGATGAATAGTTCAAAGAGGGCCTTGACCTTTTTATTACTATATATAGTAGTATTTGATCATAGTACTACTTTCTTGTGACTTTTCCAATGCGTTTACGGCCGGGATTTCTAGTAAGAGAGAATAGTAGCCGTACGTAGTAATACGGTGAATGCATATGCAGTAACAGGTCTATGATCGATCTATTCCTATTTAATTCCCTTGTTCCAATTTCCATGCATAAATCGTCAAGGGTTTGAACAATTGTGGGTACAAATTTCCAAACCAGTAGCAAATGATATTTGCCGTTCGGTTAAATAAGTGAAGTGGCTTATTTTTTTATCTTTATTTAAATTTTTTTCGTATTTGTTAGTTTTTCATTAATTTTTTGAAGATTATTGCATTATCATGACGAGAGGAATTTAAAAAGTAAAAACTTATGATCGAAATCAAATTTTTTTTAAATGAAGACGAAAAAATTGGCTTATTAGCTTATTTTCGTCTTTATTCAAAAAAAAATTGATTTCGATCATAATTTTTTATTTTTTAGATTTCTCTCGTCGTGACGATACAATAATCCTCAAAAAATTGACGAAAAATTAACAAATACGAAAAAAATTTGAATAATGACAAAAAAATAAGCCACTTTGCTTATTCAATCTAAAGAGGGTGTTATCTCACGAGAGATTTCACGTCCGACTACAAACATATAATTTTTAACGCTGTCGATAGCGTCATGCAGGGTTTGTGCACTGACTTGAGGATTGCCTCCTCATGAACGGGCTCCTCGTGCGATGCTGACTCGGTGCTGGCGTTGGGATCCGTGGCGGGTGGATCCTGGTGTTGCTATCATTTCCTCCCCATGGTAAAACACTTTTGACGTTTGGGGTTTTACCGGACGTGCCAATGAAAACTCTTGTTTTTGGCACTGGACGCTGAGCAAGGCGTGGACACGCTTGTAGGCATTTGTTGATTGAATGGGGGCGTGCCAAGACTTGTCACGCCTAACTTTGAAGGACTGAATGTCGTCGTTTATCTAACTTCTAAATGAGAGCGATTACGTGTGACTTAAAAAGGAAAGCCGCGGGATATATGGTTTGAGCACCTTAAACTTTTCTCACTTGTCAAGCCCACCCAAGCACGTCTCTTCGTGGGACCCGCCCCACTCTTTCGGTTGGTCCAAGCTCTGATACTACTTGTAACGATCCGCATCAGCTGACTTTTTAACCTTTGATGTAACCACATGACTCAAAAGGTAATCTCATATATTATACAATAGCTGACGTGTTGCTCAGGTCAACTAAAATTGAACCTCGTCTTCACAAGATGATGCCAAGTGTCCCATGTATATATGAATTTCTCTCTCTTTGTTGGCGGTTATGTGCAGTTTCTGTAACCAATCCGGAGCCCAAAATATTGGGGCCATTTGACTGTTGAAATGGTCTTTGAATATTCTTCCCAGAAGCAAAAAAACGTGTACGGCTTCCCATTTTGTGGGATGAGACAAAATGCTTCCAATAGGCAAAATTATTCGGTACATCTCACTTCATTTGGATTTTAATTAGTCGAGCCTTGGATCGCCATATTGGTCTGTGAGGTTCTAGATTTTAATATTTGTGTATCTAAACCTCTTAGTTATTATCTCCGTTTGAGATTGATAACCGTCTTTGATGTATACTTATTTCTATTAATGAAATCTCCTGCTATTTTGACAAAAAATAAAATAAAATTTGTGATAAGTTTGGTGAAAGATCACGATCTACTCAACCCGCGCGCTTAAACGTCAAACCATGCTTGAAGTACTATTGGAGAATTTTCAAACCAAAGAGATGGGCGATTCACTGACGATGTTTGTATTTTTTTTGAAACGTGTTAGATTGTGAGTGGCCGGCCAACCATACATTCAATTAATTTGTCAATTTGTGATCAGCTCGATGAAAGATTAATCATGATCTAGTCAACCCACGCGTAAACGTCAAACCATGCTTGAAAAAATCTTTGACAAATTTTCAAACCAAAAAAGATATGAATAGTCAAACACTTTGGCCTTCCCTCCAATCCCCCTTCTAGCTCCTATATAATCCCCACACATGTATAAACAAACCATAATCTACTAAATTAACGTACATCTCTCTCTCTCTCTCTCCTAGCATTTGTAAAAGGAATCGGGGTTGCTATAGTGCATTCTTGCGACAACTTCTACATCTGAATTTCCGATCACAGATCTCAACTCTCTCCTCCTTTGCCTTTCTCATCCGACAACTTCGGCCAACGATTTCAAGATTTTCAGTCCATTAGGGAAGAGGGGTATATAGCGCGCAGTAGTAGTAATCATACAATGGCTGGAGGAAGCGAAGAACGTTCGTTGGAGGACACGCCGACCTGGACCGTGGCAGTGGTCTGCTTTGTGCTGGTTTTGGTATCAATCGTCATTGAGCATCTCATTCACCTCATTGGCTCGGTATTTCCATCGTACTCCTATTTAAGTTATTACAATAAATATATATCTAACGTGTGCTGTAAAACGAACACCTCATGTCATCTGTACTCAAAATGCCTCTACCTCTATTCTCGGGTAATATTAACCGCATAGGATTGCACAAAAGATTCTCCTCCAAAAGTGATTATTGTGCAATTCAGTGATTGAAAATACACGGCAATAGAGGTGCATGCCTTTTTTCGGTATAGAATATTTGATCTCTGGAGTGAGTCTCAATCCTTGGAAAATCAATTTTTTCTGAATTATCTCTCTCTCTCTCTCCCATAATTTCATCTGATTGGCGTGCACTTATTTTGTTGAGCCCTTGACAGTGGTTAAGAAAAAGACACAAGAGATCTCTATATGAAGCCCTCGAAAAGATCAAGGAAGGTAATTATCAATTAAAGTTAAACCCTTTGGATCAAGCTGATCATCACATGCAGATCGAGTTATGAAAATTGTGGTTAATTAATTAATTAGTTAGTTAATTATGAACAGTACTAACGTTTTTCTGTTTTTATGGGGCTGAAGAGCTTATGCTGCTAGGGTTCATATCACTGCTCCTAACAGCAACCCAAGATCGCATTGCTGGAATATGTATTCCGAAGAGCGTCGGAAACTCTTGGCATCCGTGTGACAGATATCATTCCAAAGAATATTACGGAGATAACTGCTCAGCCAAGGTATGAAATAAATGATTTATTAGTACTATTTCAGTACTCGATCTACTTGAACGAATCTATGAAAAATTGGATATTGGCCCTATTACAGGGTTCGGATTCTCTGCAATCCATGTTTTGAACTAGTCGATCGGGACAGTACCTCGAATCTGAATAGTTCATTTTGCTAGAATTAATGGTTCGAATTTGTTTCGTTATCTGAGTGAATCAGAAACATTTGTTATATGGATTGTTCCGTCAAGTTCGAATTAAGGATTAGAGAGGATCCAATTCCACCATGAAAGGTGGACGAATGAAATTCTTGCCAACTTGGGCATAGTAAAGTTTCGGAATCTTGATCATTTACTACTACGAGAGTGTCTTTTTCACGGAGCCTTTGTGAACATCCTGTTCAAGGAGCTATTCAATCTTGCGCGTCCATTTTGGCTTTGGACAGTCCAGATTTTAATGAAATTTTTCCGGAAAAAAGTTAATCACAATCAATTATTACTGGTCATAATTGGTTTTCAATCTGAATCGTCCAAAAACACTTTGGATGGCCGCGATTGAGCTTTGTAACTTCTTCTTTACGGAATAGACGTAAAGAAGATTTTCTCCACTACTACAGTATATGTTTGAGATATTAATTTGTAGTACTTGTGAATTTAATAACATTTTCTGTGTGTTTTTCAGGATAAAGTGCAATTTGTATCTGCATACGGAATCCACCAACTCCATATATTCATCTTTGTACTAGCCCTTTTTCATGTGCTCTACTGCATCATCACCTTAGGCTTGGGAACACTTAAGGTAGCTAGATACATCATACATACCTATATACTCAAAGACTACTCTCTCTCTCTCTCTCTCTCTCTCTCTCTCTCTCTCATAGTTAATTTGTTGGAGTTGTAGATGAGAAAATGGAAGACATGGGAGGATGAAACAAAGACTCTTGAGTACCAGTACCAAAATGGTATGTCTCCTTCCAATTGAGCCAAATAAAGAATGTCACCAACATATATAATGACACTTGACTACTTGAGATTTCATATATCCTAACCATGATATTCAAAATGCAGTCACTCTTGCTTATTTAAAAAAGAAAATTCCCACAAATTATAGCATCCGTAAATATGAGAATACGTCTCTTTGTGAATAGGTCCTTATACCTATCAGTGTTATATATACTATGTGAAGCAGTGGACTTGGTCCTCCAGGAACTAGTCGAGTTGCGCCTACGTAATCTGGTTCTTAGGCCTTGGGTTATGAAGAAAAATAAGATTGTGTATTTGTTCTGCAGATCCGGAGAGGTTTAGGTTTGCAAGGGAGACATCATTCGGGCGTAGGCATTTGGATTTTTGGAGTCACTCACCAATTCTACTTTGGATAGTAAGATCTCGCAACATTTTTTTGTTTTATAATTTGATTTTCATGCATCAATTCATGAAGCGGGTTTCTTTCCTCCTCCTTTTTTTTTTCTTCTCGATGTACCCCTATCGAGTTATTAGTATATATCTTTTTGCTGATAAAATTTTCTTCCCTTGGAAGAAGACATGGCTTTAAATTTCATATCCTCGTGTGTTGCTAAAACTGATAAATAATATCTGGGGCTTTGCTCTGTAAAATTGATTCCCTAAAAATTTAGTCAAAGTGCGCGTAAATTATCAAAGCGATTTAGCTTTTTACTCGGATCTTCTGTGCAATATTTTTAATCAACCCATCAAAATTGGGCCAATGTTGTTTGAAAAATAGCTCTCTTATCCTTGGGCCTGCTTTTGGCCCAACTTTGATCTTTGACGCTCCCACAGCTCTGCAACAAGAAATGTACATTAGTTAATCCTATATTAGTCAACTTGAAAATAATTAATTAACTGGTAATTATGCACATCACATAGCTTAATTTATTTGTTCCTTAATTAATCTTTGTTTTCTTAGGTTTGTTTCTTCAGACAGTTCTTTACGTCAGTTACCAAAATCGATTACCTAACCCTGAGACATGGCTTTGTCACTGTAAGTAATTGTTTACTTTGATTGATTTAATTAGTCATCCCATTTAAAGCCTTCAATTTCGAATTAATTATTTCAGTTTCACTATATATGAAGTGTTCTTAATTCTAATATCTGGTGGATTACGTAAATTCTAGGCACATTTGGCACCTCAGAGTGAAATGGATTTTGACTTTCAAAAATACATCAGCAGATCACTCGAAGAAGATTTCAAAGTTGTCGTGGGAATAAGGTTATTAATCCTATCAACTATCGCAAAACCGTGGTTTAGTTAGTTTGATTGATTGAGATTAATGCTACATAATTAAATAGATTAATGCTACATATATAGATTTCAGTAATTGTTTTTTTTTTTTTTTTGGATAAGCAATTTCAGTAATTGTTGTTTTGTGCTTATAAACAACGTACATTTAATTATCTGTTTGCAGTCCGATTATATGGCTCTTTGCAGTGTTG
Source organism: Rhododendron vialii (assembly GCF_030253575.1). Taxonomy (NCBI): domain Eukaryota; kingdom Viridiplantae; phylum Streptophyta; class Magnoliopsida; order Ericales; family Ericaceae; genus Rhododendron; species Rhododendron vialii. Next base: position 34,690,394 of record NC_080565.1, on the reverse strand, counting down.
TTCCTTCTAACCAATACCCATGGTAAGCCACTCTACCAAGTGACTCTTTAACTTAATTAATCTTGTTTTCATAATTATTGTGTGATTATTCATTTAATGAAATTGTTATTCTTTTGAGCAGGATGGTATTCATATTTCTGGCTACCATTTATCCCTCTAATTGTAAGTAAAATAAACAATCATGATTTTCACTTAATCTTTCTTTCTTTTGTTGCTTTTTCTTGTGCATAAACAAATTTTGATGGGGATTATTTCATTGCAGATACTCCTAGTCGTGGGGGCGAAATTACAAGTGATCATAACAAAAATGGGTCTGAGGATTCAAGAGAGGGGAGATGTGGTTAAAGGTGCACCGGTGGTTCAGCCAGGGGATGATCTGTTCTGGTTCAATCGCCCTCGTCTAATCCTCTTTCTGATTCACATTGTTCTCTTTACGGTATGAGAAATGTTACGAAAAATGCATTTCAAGTCCTAACGATCGATGTGCTCTGCGGTGACATTTTGGTAATTATAAATCACCAAAAATCACAAAAGGCCACATCATTCTAATTCTGATCATTAATTTCATGCCGTTACTTTCATCCATCATGAGACAACTTTGTTGCTTATATAATATATATACGTCATGGGTCTGATTTTTCTATCTATTTTCCTTTTTTTGTAGAATGCCTTTCAAATTGCCTTCTTTATGTGGAGTTGGGTAAGCAAGCAGTCTTATTCAATTATTTTGCCCGGTTTTTTTTTTCTTTTCGATAAATTATTTAGTCAGGTTATTCTCTCTTTTATTCATTTTTTCTTGTTCGATTCGCTAACAAATATTTTTTTTTATTCCTCAGTATACATTTGATTTCCGGTCTTGCTTTCACAATCGACTTGAAGATATAATCATCAGGCTCTCAATGGGGTGAGTTCCCCAAGTTTATTTACTGCGCACATAAAAACAGTGAGGCCCCGTTTCGCTAAGGGAAATAAGTATAATTTTTTGTAAAATTAAAGATGATGTATTGTGAGAGAATGACATCGTATCTCATAAAGCGGAGCATAAGTACTTAAAAAATAGTAAGAAACTTAGGGAACGGAGCCTGATTCGTTGATGAGAATTACTATAATAGCCTTCATTTTTTGACTAGCATCTCGTTTACGTACCACTGCAGGCTCATCATACAGGTTTTATGCAGCTATGTGACTCTTCCTCTCTATGCCTTAATGACACAGGCAAGTTAGCAGTAACCTTTGTCAATTTTATTAATTTCAGATACACTAAATCTGGACAATGCAAAATTAGAAATGCAAACAAAAAGGAAAATCTACTTTAAAAAAAAAAAAAAAAAAAAAAAACGAAACCTGACTAAAGCGTGGTAAAATTCGTAGAATTTTGACGGGATTGATGGCTACAATCGTCAATTTTGATCATCTCGTGGACATGTGTTTTCCAAATGGGCAACGTTAGACTAGGTAACTTGCCCAATTAGGCCTAAGCGGGCCTTACGATATATGGTCTCAATCTTAGTCGTATAATCCTTTAAAATGGCTCACGCTCTCGCTCTCAATTCTTACTCTCACAGATTTTACTAGTATTTTGAGAGATGTGCCATAAAGGCGCTTTTCAGGCTCGTATTCACGCTTCCGCTCGCGGGCGCGATTTACTATGTGACTTAGGTCTCAACGTGTCAAAATTGTCTCAAAAAGCTTATGTTGTCCAACGAAACGAAGGTACTTGAGCTGAGATCACGATCACGCATGTTGAACCCTTTTTATTGATCGAAGCGTAGATTGAACAATATATCCACGTAAATGTGTATTTCGTACATGTTTCTCCGGTCGTAATTACATATTCTAATGTAGCATAAAATGGTTTTACGATAGCCAATATCTTGACCGATCGATGTTATTAGTCTCTCTTCTCGACAAGTTCGATAAGATACTTTTTCATGAAATCATATATCTTTACGTTCGTCCAATCCAAATATCAAATTAAGATAGCCTAAAAAAATTTCTTGAAAGGTTGTGAATTTTTGTCTCCCTCTTTTTTTGTTGTTGTTGTTCATTTGGAATTTTTCACAGATGGGGTCTACCATGAAACCCGCCATCTTCAAAGAACAAGTGCCATCTTCAAAGAACAGCCGCCAACTGGAGACCGCCACATGGACGCCGTTCTCGAGCCGGCCCGGAACCCCACTCCACGGCATGTCCCCTGTTCATCTCTTAAACGGCTACAATGACAGCTCCGCCGTTGATAACAACCGTCAAACATCGCTGAGAAAATCCGATGCTGACATGATCGAAGAGTGGGACCCTGAAATCGCAATCCGCAATCATGATGATGGGGAGGAGTCTAGAATGAGTAGATGGAATGATCAAGTGAGAGATGAGATTGGAGAAATTGGATCGACGCAGAGGCCAAATTCGGTGTTGCACGCCCCCGTGGGTGGCGGTCCACGGGAAGTTCGCATTAGTTTGGGTAATTTCTCGTTCGGGCAAAATCGCGATCGTAAATAGAATTTCTCTTTTCATGTAAAAGAAAATATTGTACTAGTAGTAATTTTTTTATTCAGAAATCTTGTATACACGTAGAGTAAAGTAAGGGGACAGGTCCAATGAAATAGGATCCACATACTTTTCCTTTTTTCGTGTAATAATTTAACCTTTTTGAATTTGATGAATTTAATTTAACTGGACTCTCCTCGCGTAGCAACCTGATCACCTTCTTGTTTATCATTCTTTCGAATTTCCGTACAAATATATATTAAGAATGAAAATTCCGATTTGATTTTTACGATAACCGTGTATTGTGAAAACGAGCGAAATACGAATTGAATTCGAGTGGCTTGGGTCGATTTCCGAGTCTTTCAGATGTGGACGGATTATTCATCGTTTTTTCTTTTCCAGAGTGGCAAGACCCAAAGGGGGGAGGGAGGAGTACTCCTTTTGTTTCAGAAATTCTAGACCGACTGTTTTTCTTCATCTTTTTTTCTTTTTCTTATTCCTTCCTTATGGGCTATTGGGTTGTAAAATGGGCCAAATTGGATTGTTCAAATAATTTATTTATCGGCTTATATTTTGGGTGGATGTTCATCATTTTGTGAGCTTATATTTTGGGTGGATGTTCATCATTTTGTGAGCTGGGTGTTCATTGATGAATGGACTTGGTGCTCAAATCAAGGACTACTCTAAAATTTCTACATGTATTATAGCAAAAAAAAAAATTGGGTTGTCATGTGTCTACTTTGCAGTGGCTGTGGAGCTGCCACTGTGGTAATAGATCACCTTTAATTCAAAAAAAATTATATTAGTACTACCTCCGTCCCATGCAAATTGTTGTGTCTATTTTCTTTCTGAGACTTCTCAACAAATTGTCTATATCTCATAATCTATAATATTTTTGGTGATTTCGAAATCTTTGTTTAAAAAAATTAATCGAGATCTATCAACTAAAATTTATATCGAATATATTAAAATATTATAAATTTAAAAATATAAGCAATTTTTTGAGACGTTCTAAAAAAAATATGCACAACATTTGTGGATGAAAAGACTAGTTATTTCTTTTAGCGAAATGGAGCTTAAATCTTGGCGCTGTGCCTTGAATGTCTACTCTAAAGTCTCCCCCTTATTTTTAATATTAGTTTTAAAACAAGGGAGAGGGGTTTTTAATTCCAAACTTAATAAACTTGAAAGAGTCACCCAACTACGTGAGTTGACTGTATGATAGGATATTAGAATGTTAATAAGTTAGATAACCTGCGAGTGCATGAACTCTAACTCACAATTTCATCCTTGTAATATTTGAGTTTACTGCTCTCCCTATATATTCATATTTTGTGTAATTATATATCTTTACTAGTATTTAGTTAAATACAAGTTTAAATATATATTGTCATCCTATCTTGTAGATTATATACTGCCACATGTATAGATAATGAATCAATTACGTTATTATCACTTGTAGAAACGAATTTAAAAAAAAAAACCCAACTGAATCCAATTTTTAAGTTCTTGGTTTTATTTTCAATGCTTTTCACACACTTTTTATTTATTTATTTATATTCATAATTTTTTAGTGTTGAAGGCACTAAAAAAAAAAGAGTGTAAAAATTAAAAAAAGAATGTGACATTTTTTTTAAATTTTTTTTATCGCCATCAAGAAAACTGATGTGTCGGGGGTGTCTCCAGAGAGGGAGAGAGGAGAGGAGAGAGAGAGAGAAGCATCACCAATTCTATAATCAATCAACAGAAACCAAACTTCTTCCCCCAGAAACGTCATTTTCATCGACATCAAACCTAACCCAATATATATTATACATCGACCCGTCAATTCTCTCTCTTTCTTGTATATATATTACTCATCGACTCATCAATTCTCTCTCTTTTTTGGTTCATTGACTCGTCGATCGGTCGATTGTTCGATCAATTGATCTAATTTAACGGCCATGGAAGTTCGTCACACTCCGGCGACGGACAATTCGTCAGTCCCTCAGCAGCAGCAGCGGCCGTCGCCGTCAAAGCAGCCCAAACCCTCTCCTAACCCCGTCGACACTTCTTCCGTCTCTCAAAGGTCTTTCTTTCTTTCTAAAGGTCTTTTCTTTTCTTTTCCTTTTGTTCTGTTCAGTTAAAATTAGAAAAGATCTGAAATTTCGAACCTTGATATTGATTCCTATGTTGATAAAGCTGTCATCTTTTACATCCGTCGAGTCTGGTAAGGCACTGTTTGGTAGGGAGAAGATTGTTAAGTTTTGGGTTTTTGGAAAAATTGTGTTTTCCTCTCATTTTCCTACAGATTTGTTAGCCACTAAATGGAGGGCTATGATTTTTGCTCTTTTCAATTTCCTTTGAAAAGTATCACTGCTCTTTTCAGTTTCTTCCTCCTTTGGAAAGTACCCAATATTCTCATCCAATTCTTAATGGTTGTCGAGAAATTGAGGGAATAGCGAAGAAGGATAGAAAGAATTAAAAATTTTGAATCTTTTCATATGTTGGGAACTTGGGAGAGAAGAAGGGATCACCAATCAATCATCTTTCTACTCATTTCAATCTAGTAGGCACTGTTTGATAAAAAGTTGAATACTATTAGATGTAGGGTTTACAAAATCTGTTTTCTTTTTATTCTCCAAAAGGGACGAAAAGTATCCTCAGAAACTATATGGAGGGCTAAGCTTTTCTCTATTGTAGTTGCCTTGCGTTTTATTGATTTAGTTGTCATCATTGCAATTTCTTATTTCTGTCATTATGTTTCTCAGGCTTCAGAAGGAGTTGATGTCTTTAATGGTAAGCCATCTATTCTCTGTTCTATTTTTGAATTTACAGCAATTATGACTGTATGTGTGTACATGTGGATGGATAGAATTAGAAGTAAAGTCAGTTTTGCTTGTTTCATGTTTATAATGGTTACTTGTAATGCTCGACTCAGGTTTTGGTTTCCTATTGTGATAGTCTACAATTGACAATAGCAATTCGTGTGTCAGGTGGCATGGTTTTTTACTTTTTTTTTTATCACCTCATTAGGCCGAAGAGTTATCGGTTTGGTAGATTTTCTAGTAGAGAGGATGAACTTTCAATAGCTGGGGTAGTGGATGAATCCCAAGGCCCTCCCATTGTGGTTGTGCTCATTTTGCAAAGAAGTATAAATGGAGACTTTTGATGTTTGTTAAAGACGAGAGGTATCCCAAACCAAGAATCTTCTACTGTTCCTTGGCAGAGGGAATTAAATGGTCTGGATTATTTTTTGTAAATGCTATATTTTTTGTGGGCCATTAGATGATATGCAGTAGTCCAAAAGCATCAAAATTGATGCTCCTCAGATCTGACTAGTAAGCAAACACACTGGTATAACTTCCGAGACACAAGAATCCAGAATAAGGCTCCAGAAGCTATCACAAACACTCCCTAAGACCATATGTGATGGTTCTATCATGTGATGCATTCATTGTTCTTCATTTTACTTGTAAGATTGGTGGATTGCAGAGTTGGCGGAACTGTAAGAGAAGTTGTGTGATACGAGGGAAATATGTAGGGGGAGGATGCGTTTGGCTGGAAAAATTTGAGGTGTTTTTAGGTGAAATCCTTGGATGGGGACTTGATAAATCAGGGGTTGAGTTCTTCCCTTGGAATGGGATTTGTACTGTTGGATTCTCATGGAAAGATCCTAGCTATTTAGAATTTGATTCTGAGATGACTTTATCTGCTTGTTAGGTGCTGCAAGTGAGGTCAGAGTTACTATGATATTCTCATTCACAGTCGCGTTGTCAAGTATCTGTGGGTGATGATTTTTTTGTCAAGGTGTTTTGTGCTTGCTGTAAAAGTATGACAGATTGGGGAAAGAAGGGGGAACAGTGGCAGTTAGAGTTGGGAAAGAGAACAAGAGAAGCCTGGTTACTTGCTTCTGTATGTGTTATGCATATATTTTGGGAAGACGGATTATCTTTCGAGGTGATAGAGGAACTTTGTTTAAAATTGACGATTAGTTGTTCTGTTTCCTACAATTCTATAACTGGACAGAGTGGAAGGTAAAATCATCATCTTGATCAATTTTTGAACTTTTATTTTTTAAGGTACTATTCAAGTGCATTACTAGAAGATCCATTTGAGTTCTTCTCTTGCTTCCTTTGAATACAGATGTCATCCCCTCTTGAAACTTTCTTTCAGAGCTTACTAAGCAGAATAAAAACATTACTGGCATTGGTTCTTCAATATTTAAAGCAGTTCTAGTCTTCGTCTCATATTATAAATCTAGGATTTGTTGTCTACTTTCCGTGTTTTCTTCACAACTACTGTTTGTCTATGCAGATGAGTAGTGGAGACATTGGAGTGTCTGCTTTTCCTGAAGGTGAGAGCATTTTTGCGTGGATTGGCACAATTGAGGGCGGGAAAGCAACTATGTATGAGGGTTTATCGTACAAACTATCTTTGCGCTTCCCCCTGGACTACCCTTTCAAACCACCCCAAGTGAAGTTTGAGACGATGTGCTTCCATCCAAATGTCGATCAATTTGGCAATATTTGTCTTGACATTCTCCAGGTATTAATGCACCTACTGTACTGTTCTTAGTGAACTTTGTGCTAACCAAGATAGCCCAGCTCGAAAACTTGGAATTTTCATGCAGTATTCGACATCTTTAACTACGTAAAACATTGTTTCTCAGAGGAAAAAAAAAAAAAACTGTGTAAAACAGATATTAATTTCTGTCTTGTTCAAAACTCGATTTGCCTTCCATGTCTTTTGAAGTGGTGGATTTATTCGAATGCAATACTCAGATGTTTCCTACTGAGCAGATTGAAAGACACAAAATGGCTTAAAATCTGACTATGTGGTCGAGATGTTTTCATAATATTTGTTCGTATGAATAGCAATTGAAATTTTGCTGTTTCATTCTCAGCTCATATAGCAAAAAAGCAGATAGTTGCTCAACGCCATTTACTGCACGTCACTGAATTGCCTCTTTTCCATATGTTACGTTTCCTAATCAAGGTTTTAATGCTATCATATCCATGTTCTGCATCAGGACAAGTGGTCTTCAGCCTATGACTGTAGAACTATCCTTTTGTCCATCCAAAGTCTCTTGGGAGGTATGTTCACTTTTCCCTGTGGAGAATTCGGATAACTTTTAGTCGTTTGACTGGTTTCTCTAACTACAAGTTCAACATGCAGAGCCCAACACCGAAAGTCCTCTCAATAGCTATGCTGCAACACTGTGGCAAAACAAGGAAGGTTAGGTTTCATTTCTTCTCTACCCCCAGTTTTTGTGTCCAACTTTTATTTTGTTTTATCCTGTTTGATGTGAGCTTGTTTGACCCTCACCTTCTATGTAGATGTTCTTGTTTGATACATTATTTTTATGGGATGCGCACACATCAGGGCATGTGTCAGACATACCTGACACCATGTCTTACGTTTTTATTATTCTCAGTTTAGTCGGATAGGTTGGGCCTGGCGACATGCCGGGGCCGCATTAAGGTTAGAATGCATAGTTGAAAAGTTGGGGTAGTCAAATTGCCATGGATGCTTAGTGATTGAACACATATATAACGAATTTCTCTTCTTTTCTTTTTTTCACATCTTCCTAGTGTTGATCTAATTTTCATTGTTATCCCTAATTTGCTCAATGTTTTAAGTATTTCATGTATTCCCACAAATTCCACAATATATTGTGTCATACGCAATGTGTCCTCAATCTTCGTGTATCCTAAATTTTTGGAAAATATCATCCCCTCTTGTGTAGTGGCGTGTCCGTGTCCGTAACCGTCCTTTTAGTTGCATACTTGCGCATATCTGATTACCAATTGGAGGTATACTAAGAATGACAAATGAGATGCCTACATTCTCTCTCTCTGAACTTTTAGATCCTGTGTCACTTTGATTTCATCTAGGACGAATTTCTAATACAATTTTCTCTAAGGTTTTTTCTCCCGAGTAGAAGAGAATTTGTTATTGTAGATGTGGTAAAATAAGTGCTCCATTCTAAAGGTTATGCACGAAGATTGATAAAGGATCGCAGAAGATTGACCTCTATTTACGCTTGCATAAGCATGATTGACCGCAGAAGCATAACTATGATACTAACTCTGAGTAGGCAACGGAGAGTCATTTTGACATTATTGTAAAACAAGGTGGATGCTCCAACTAATCTGAAAGAGTCATTCTGGCTTTTCCTCTTGCAGATTACAAGAAAATGGTACACAAGCACTATTTTGATGGAGAAGCAATTGAAAGCTGATTGATAGATATTTCTCACAAATGAGAGAAGTGACTATCATGCTGCCATTAATTCCTCTGATAAAGCAAGCTCTTGAAACAGAGGTTGATTTACTGGGAAATGGAAGGTACAGAGTTCGTTCCTTGAATGACATTTGAAACATAGAATTTGTAATTAGCATCAAGTGTACTCTTCCGTTTTCTTGTTTAGTTGAACATTCTTAATACCAAAAGAGCATTGATTTTGCTGGTGTTAAAGTGGCGATCGATTTCCTTCTTTATGTTTTGTATAGTTCGTTTGTACTCCTGTGATCTTTTTGGTGCAACAGACTCAGTGACCAAAAGGAGAGATACGTTTGGCTATACTTGCTTATTGATTGAATTGATAAGCAATAATCAGTTAACTGGAAAACTTTACAACCCATAAGGAAATGGGGAACCAAACGGGCCTTTAAATCCCACAACGTAATTTCTGTCGCACAAAATTTACCTACTGCGACGTTTTACAGGGAAAAAAAAAAACAAAATGTCTTTAAATCTTGAGAATAGTTCTTACATTACCTGGGCGTGATACGGATAATGGCATATCATCGCCTATGGATAATAGCATGAGAAAACAACAGTTTTAGTAGCAAAATGGGTTGTACTCGGGGGCAAACATGCAACAAAACTGCCCCCCCCCCCCCCCCCCCCCCCCCCCCCCCCGAGTGCTCAGAGAGTGATCCAACACCGGGGAGTCATCTTTCAAGCAGTTAGCAGCTCAAGCATAGAGACGTCTACAGTTCATTCTTAAGATTTGAAAACGTTGGAAATTTCAAGACCTTAACCAATTTCCCAAGGAAAAGAAGTCCGGTCGTGGTGATGACCACCTGGAAAACAGAGTGCAGTCGTCGACAGTCAAAACTGCACTTTTTGTACAGAAAAAGGTAACACATACCCCATATGCGGATTGTTCGAGGTAACCGGCTGTTATGAGGATCCAGGCACGAGGAATAGTCCTGCACACAGATTCACAAGGAAAAAATAAGTGATTCAACAAAGGTATCTGGAATTAATGTCTTGAAGGCTGAAACAGCTAAATTATAGAACAATATCAACATCTACTTCTGACTACTTGTTTTTCATCAAGGCAGCATACATCAAGGCAGCATACCAACTAACGGATCTATTTTTGAATCTGAACTTTCTCACTTCCTATTTAGATGTAGAACACATGATACACATCGGCATATCCTTGTTCTCAGGACGAAAATACCCAGCAGGAATAAGTGCAAGATAAGGGACAGCAGCGGGAGAGATTTGAACAACAATGTGTCCACTGTACTACGGCAAGAATTGTTTGTAGGAGGCGTCGCGCTTGTTTAGAATTGTTTGTACATGTTGCTGCAATATTTTATCAAGATCAACTGAAACTACATTGTCACTCTCACCGTCGTCGTCATCATCATCGTCGACTATTTGATTAACCAACCATTCATTAATAGATACTGTAGCACTGAGATTCCGTGGTGGTGCTGGTTTGGAATTTGAAGGGGTTGCCGGGCATAATAAGTTCTGTGGATTTATTTCGAAGCAAAATTAGTACTAAATCGTATCTTTTGATTATATGTGTAGTTCACTGTAATTCCTTGAGACCCAGATTGCCCATTAACAAAACATCAAAATGATTACGCACCAAGGGGTCGCCCCAGTGGTTCGGACAGATGTCTAGGCTTTGAGAGTACTCCTCAAGGTTTGGGGTTCAATTTCCCACCGGGTGAGTACCCTGCAGTAAGTGGGGGGCCCTTGACTGGTGTTGCCGCGCTAGCTCCTCCGGAGGTTTGGATTGCGCAGTTGGATCCGTATAGTGGCTTGGTTGTACGACAGTTCCTCCGTTAAAAAAAAAAACACATAAAAATTGATCGTGTGAAGTGGGATGACGCCCGTGAGTTTCCCATCAACCTCAGCCGCATCTTATTGTATCTCACACTGAAAGTTACATCCATACCTGGCTGTACATACATACATACATATATACAGTCCGGATCCAATGACTGTATATATATAAAACCTCAAAATGACATGGATTTTAAACCAAACTAGGCATTTTTGTATTCTGAATAATGAAGTTGGCGTCACACGGGTTGATTCTAGGTTTCATCTGATCGGTTTCTCTTGTAGGATATCCTAAACAAATCATCTATCCAAGTAAAAATGTTAAATTAGATTGATTGAGTGATAATAATAGCCTCATCCAATTAATTTGTCTTAAAAATTAGGCAATTATTTAGGGCATTGATAATGCCTCTCCCCAAATTTATAATGCCACTCTCCAGGGGAGTGGCAAAATCAATTTCATATAGGGATCGATAATGCCACTCTCCAAATTGACAACGGCACTCTCCTTTGGAAGTTGCATTATCAATTTGGGAAGTGACATTATAAAGTCTCATTATTTAATGTGATAGTAATTATATGACCATCGACATCTAAATAATCTCATTCATTACACGAATAATATTTGGTAGGTCCAAGTTGTAAATAAAAAGATCAAATCAGATCATTAACCCAAGGGATATGACCGAGTGGTGTGGGACAACAACTAAAGGGCTTGCCCCCCGATAGTGTCGCAAGAATTGAATCTAATGAAGGCCAAACGTTCCAAATCTTAGGGTGGTTAACTTCAGGATCCCAAAATTAGTCGAAGTACAAACAAGTTCATCCCGACACTCGGTTATTTAAAAAAACCAACAACAACAAATCAGATAGTTGGAACAAGCACATTAGCACACAACGGCCTCGCAATCACTCTCTGCCTCACATATCACTCTCAGCTGACCGATTAACGGAGTGTAAAAACAGAAAGTCTACGTCCATCGCTCAATTTTTACTGCTTCCCTCATCGCTCTCAATTTCACCGTTCAAAAGCGTTTTGTACAGTCCAGAAAAGAGCGGTGGGCATAGCACTGCTAGTGTAAAAATCCTTGTCCTCAGAAACCAGATTTTTGATTTCTTTCTTAATCAGAGACGACCTACGCCACACATGATAGAATTCATATATAACAATAGTCCACTTGATATTTCATGCATCCCAAAACGGATTGACTATATACACGTGGCCCAATCCCAAAGCAGATTTCAACTCCCTTCAACCAATAACAATCAACATTTGGATTCTCCTATATCCACCTTTGCACATACTTGTACCACTCCCTTGCCCACTTCTTTCCTTCACAACTCTCACTTTTCTCCTCTTCTTCTTGTTCATTCTCAGAACCCAGATCATCTATCTAGCTCTGAGAAATGGCATCGAGGGCACTGATGAGCTATGGCGTAGCCGCCGTCTTCCCGCCCTTCCTGTCTTCCGGTACTGGTAAGTACTCCAAATTTGGTGGTGGAACGCGGCCGATGCGGCCGAATGCAGGACGCATTACCATGATGGCCGCTAACTGGATGCCTGGCCAGCCACGACCACCTTACCTTGATGGCTCTGCTCCCGGGTAAACATCTATCTTATTCGCTCTTCTTCATAATTCTATTATTCCAACTATTATTATATATGTTCTTAGTGTTCGATCCGTTTGAAAACAATAACCAATCCAGCAAGTTTTCAAGAAAACATGCCCACAATCTTGTGTCAACAACAGTACTGCTTTGTTGTTTTCATGTCGAATATATCCGATTAGCGAGATTGGTCCAGCGAGGAGCGTTACTGGAACTGAATAGCTGTTGCAAGTTACCAACAATTTTGGTTTGGATGAGTTGTAAGTGTTTGTTTCTCTTGTGCAATTCAGCGATTTCGGATTCGACCCGCTTGGTTTCGGTGAAGTACCGGAAAACCTCGAGAGATACAAGGAGTCCGAGCTCATTCACTGCCGATGGGCTATGCTCGCTGTAGTAAGTTAAATTTCGATTGCATTATTTCTGTGTTGAAGCCCCAATCTTTTCCTATTTCTCCCAAGAAGAGTGTTAAGAGTGCAACTTGTACAAAATTTTGGCTAGCGAAAACGTGCCCAAAGACACGAATTAAGGGATTTCCTTGAATTAGTTGGTTGTGTGATTCATTTTGCAGCCAGGGATACTTATTCCAGAGGCACTGGGGCTGGGCAACTGGGTGAAAGCACAAGAGTGGGCAGCAATCCCAGGCGGACAAGCCACCTACTTGGGCCAGCCAGTCCCTTGGGGCACCCTCCCCATCGTCCTGGCCATCGAATTCCTCGCGATTTCCTTTGTGGAGCACCAGCGCAGCATGGAGAAGGACCCCGAGAAGAAAAAGTACCCGGGTGGAGCTTTCGATCCACTCGGATACTCCAAAGACCCCGTCAAGTTCGAGGAGTACAAGGTCAAAGAAGTAAAAAACGGTTCGTACCCTTGTTCCATTTCCAACACCTGCTGAAATGCTGCTCTAACAATTCATTAGACACGATCTCAAATATCAACTCACATGTAGCATATTGTCCTGTCCATATCTATTTTTTAGCCTCCCAATACCATTGCACTCTTGTTCAACGATTGATCAAGGAATACTCGGAGACACGTCAACAAAAAATTCGAACATGAATTTACTACAAAAACAATCCCATTAATGAATACGTACATTGAGAATTGTATCTAGACGGTTTTGCATTTGTCGATATAACATGTTTCATTATCTGAACTGGTTATTCTGTTTTGGGTAGTAAAGAACTTCTTATGGAACTGAACTTAATCGATGGATAAAAACTTGTTTGTGTCTTTAATGTACTTATTGCATGTGCAATTATGTATGTTTCAGGACGGCTTGCCTTGTTGGCTTTCGTGGGAATCTGCGTACAGCAATCGGCTTATCCAGGAACAGGACCGCTGGAGAACTTGGCGACTCACCTGGCCGATCCCTGGCACAACAACATCGGCGATATCATTATCCCCAGAGGGCTTTTGCCTTGAAAGTTGTAGCCATTACCCACTGTAAAACTCCATGTTACACTTTGTAATGAAGCAAAATTGCAGAACATGTTTGATCTCTGTATGACTGTGCAAGTTCTTGTGTCCTAATCTGTAAGCTTTCTGCTAGTGGTATATATAGTAGTTTTCCTCCAGCCCCAAGTCCAAATATTTGCAAGTTCTGGTGTCCTAATCTATAAGCTTTCTGCTCTTCCGGAACTACCGAAAGTGATGAAAACAAGTGATTTGTTAAGTTACAGTGTATGTTAATAACTTGGAAAGACGAGATTGTAAATGACTAAAAATGCTTAAAGCGATTGGATAAGAAAATTCTCTATCTTAAGATCCTATAGATAACAGAGATAAGAATTCTAAGAGCATCTCCAACCCATCTCTCACTCTTTCTCCATTTTGGAGACTCAAAAAAATATATTCTATTCAAAAGGTAATTTTGGAGAATTAACAACTCCAACCCAATTCTCCATTTTTCACCTCCAAAACTCCCCCCAATTCTTACTCCATTTATTGTTCGATATTATTATTTTTCCCTCTTTTCATTAGATGCACGTTTTTTTTTTTCTCATTTCAATACGTTATTCAAACCAATAGATAGGGATAGTGTTGTAAATGAGAAAAAATAATACTCCGTATTACGAGTTCAAATGGTTTGAATATACATTTGATGTTATTTCAAAATGCATTTACGTATACTTTAGACTCATTTTGAAGGTATTATTATTGTCTTTTCAATAATACCAATTTTGTAGAAAAATGATGCGTAATGCAGAAGTTATATGTAATTGACGAGATCGATTCTAGCAAAAAAGTGAATAGAATATTAGTGAATAAGAGAAATGGAGATGGTCTCGATTTGGGAGGTGATTCTCCAAATATGGAGAATGAGAATTGAGTCTCCAAAATGGAGATGGGTTGGAGGGCATGGATTCTCTAAAATAGAGTTTTATTGTGCCCAAATGGGGATGGGTTGAAGATGCTCTAAGGGAGTAGCAATCCCCCTACACTTACTTTGGAAGCGATTATATTACTAAGGGGGGATTTGGATTGAAAAGTTATATAGTAACTTAATTTGTCTTTATTCAAAAAAAATTCGCATTTGTTAGTTTTGTGTCAAACTTTTGTGATTTATTATTCGTCTCGGTGAGAGGAATAAAAAAAGTATAAAATTTTGATCGAAACGCATAATTTTTTTAAAAAAGAAAAAAATAAGTAAAAAAAGGGTTGTCTTTTTTACTTATTTTTGTTTTTATTCAAAAAATTATGAGTTCTGATCAAAAATTTTTACTTTTCCGATTTCTCTTGTCGAGACAAATCAATAAGTTACAAAAGTTTGACGCAAAATAAACAAATGAAAAAAAAAATTAAATAAAGACAAAAAAAAAAAAGAAGTTAACTTTTTAATCCAAACCCACCCTAACTTGAGATAAAAAGAGCTCCTCCCCCAAAGTGCGCCAACGGGTGGAACTAAGCTAAAGCTAACAAGGCCTCACATATGCAAAGGCTGACCCCATTGGAAAATCAGGTAGCTGATCTTACTATCGACTTACGAAAATCCGAACATATGAGGGTACCCTCACCTAATAAGATTCAACAAATCGTCGAAATGCTCCGGGAAGAGTCTGTTCTGGAAAAGCTACGCACAAATAGAAAAGCACAACCAAGGATATGGCAGAAACAGTCTATTTTACATGGATGAAAAAGAGGCGTTGGTTGAATTCTGGGAACTCGGATATATCAAAGGTAAGTGTCTTGTACTTGAGGGAGATGGATGACTGGAACTCAAAAAGTAAAAAATAAATGCAAAGACAATTACTACAATTTCTTAAATTGATTAGCAATGTATAATTATACGGTATAGATCATTTCTTGTTTCTCAATCTCCGAAGAATGCCGCGTCGTATTATAGTAAGTTCTTTGTTCCGAACATTTTCTGACAGTAGTCGGGATCTGTAAAATGAACAAATGAAATCATGAAGTGCAATTGTGGAAGGCTTTAAATTTTCTTTCCTTTTCTTCTACTCCACATGTATGTTAGAGATTGTTACTTTCGGCACCATGTAGCCATTTGCAGGGAATTCAGCTACCAACAAGGCGTTGGTTGAGTTCTCGAAAATCGAGATCTTGTCGGACAAGGCTCAAGTTCGAGAATTCATAGCACCTAAACATACTTTTAGCACTGTCCACATGTGGTGGGACTTTAGATTCAGCCCCTACACAAGTGCGATGGAAATCCCCTTCTGATAGCGGTGTGGTGTGACGGGACAATACTCTCCGGCGGAGGTGACGGATACCATACTTGCACTCCCATTTTTTTCAATAAAAAAAAGTTACAGTAGATAAATTCAGCCGTCTATAACGGACCCATCATTAAGGTGCTGTTGCTTTGTGTGGGCTTTGGTTCCGATAGTTTGGGCTTCATATGTTCAGAGATGGCGCGTTGGTGTACTTGGATTTATTTCATGGGAAAATGACGGCTCATGACATATTTTGATAATTAATACCCGCAAATAATAAGCTAAGAACATTTGTTAATGTTGAAAATGTCCTTAACATGTATTAATTATCAAAACACGTCATTAGCCGTCATTTTCCCTTATTTCATCCTCGAGGCCCAACATTCACTATATAGACTGAACAAAAAGGCCCAATATTTTATCAAATCAGATTTTGAGTTATTTTCCAAGGTATTTCTAATGCCAAAATCGTTTTTGTTTGTGTCAAAACCATTGTGCATAAAAGCCAAATCTTACCTTTGGTACAAGGTTTCTAGCTATGCACTACAGTCTTCTTCTTTTTTATCAGCAAATTTTTTTATTAATCTCCGAATTCAAAAATTACAAAGATTAAAAATACAAGGGCACAAGAAAATTAAAATTACTTAATCTCCAAAAATACTCGAGACTTAAAAGCTGGTCAAAGACCAACAAAAACCTAAGACACCCAAACCCGAAAAACAAACCCTAACTGCTGCTAAACACCTGATTTGCCATCCATCACACTTGACTGAATATGAAACGCTTCCAATGTTGCCACGAGAATTGCCATGAACCCGCCGTATGTTGCCGGTTCCAAAAACCAATCCGTGAGATGTCAGCCACAAGCACCTCGCATCCAAACCTCCAAACTGCCACCCATGACCACCCCTCCGCCGTGACCACCCAAAACCCGCCATACTAGCTCCTTGCTTCCAAAGACCACTAAAAACTCCACCACCACTGCCAAAAAACACACACAGTCCTTGTACCTTGCCCATGATACAAGGTTTTTATGCATTAAAGTTTTGGTACAAATAAAAACAGTTTTCACATTATCATTTTCCATTTTCTAACAAGAGCAGATAAGATTTTACGTCTTCAATAACAAAAAAAGTTCTCACACAAACAAATTTTCGACGCGCCAAAATGTGAAAACTATAATGTAAAGGTAAACGTTACTGTATATAACAATGAGAAATTTTCTCAATCTCACGCTGAAATACTGTTTTCTGAATATATATATATATATATATATATATATATATATATATATATATATATATATATATATATATATATATATATAGTTTTTTCTTCGCCAAGAGTCCCAATTAAATGATATTGGCACACTGGTAATGAATTCAAGGTTAATATTTGTTTACACCCAATTTTGACCAAAATTTAGAGACATAGATTAATTAAAAAATTAATGGTTAAAGAGCCATTGTTTTCTATCATTAGAGGAGTTGTGCAATGAGCCACACCAAAGTTCCATGAGAACGGGCCAGTTTAATACTCAAGGAGTTTCATCAACTAAGGCCCAATCTGAATTTACCTTGGGCCAAAGTTTTCAGAAGACCTTAAAATCTAAGAGCTTACTTCCCGGGCTTGGGCCTGTTTATGGGCCTTATAATAGGTCCAAATCAGTTAAAATTTTCTTTCCAAGTCTAGGTTAAGAAGACCTAAACCTTTAGAGGTCCAGTTTCACATTCTATGTTCTTTCCATATTCTAGAATGTACTTGAACCAATCAAAACATGGTCCATGGGAATATGGTGAGGAAGGGAACATGAAATAATTGTTTAATGGCCAGAAAAGTTTGTGAGTGGCAAAATAAATTGCCTTGGAATGCAAGCAGCTCAAGGCCTTTCTTCTTGATGAAGGAAGACCAAAGGTGCTTGGCGTACATGTAAGCTGCTAGAACAAGCAGCTCAGCCAGGCCAAGGACACATGACGTCCATGCAAGAAGATGATTCAAGTAGGTCAAGGCCTTTCTTCTTTATGAAGGAAGGCCAGGGGCAATTGGACTACATGCAAGCTGCCAACACAAGCAGCTTGCAAGCAGCTCAAGCAGTTGTGCTTCATATTCCTGCGTACTTAGATGCTGGGAATAACAAGTGGACCCCTCGAAAGCACCTCAAAAGCCAATGAGGAGGCCAATAAGCCTGGATGTTCTGCAACAACTGAAAATTCCTTTTGCTTTATTAGTTTTTGTGCAAGAAGGAAGTTTTTTCAAGTATAAGCCGATTTCTTGGAGTGAAAAGCAAGTTATGGGCAGGTGGCAACTTCCCATTATTGCATTTTCAAGCAGCTCAAGGCCTGGAACCTCTAGCTATAAATACCAGAAATTCAGGCCTTGGCAAAGGTCCAGCACCATCAAGCCCTGCGCTTATTAAAATTATTTGTCATTTACTTTCAGCAAAGTATTGTATTTCCTTTCCATCTAGCTTAGCTTAGATCTTGTTATTTACTTCCTTGTACCAACTTCGTTAAACCATTAATGAAGTTCTTTTACCGTTAATGACGTTCTTTTAATTTCATCGCATCTTGTTTCTTTTATCCATTTTCTAACAACGGTTAGGAAATATTTAAGTCTTTATCCAGCGAAGGCAAACAAAGAACCTTCACGAGGCCTTACCCTTTGGGCCTAACACAATCGTTTCGAAAGAAGTCAGATTTTTGGGGCACGAAGGCCTTGAAATACAGTTTGGACTGCATTCTAGTCCCGGCACATCCGCTACATTAGCCAATTTGGTTTTGCTTTTTTGTGAGAAACAATATTACGGATTTTATTGAGGTTATGAGTTTCTTGTAAAATGTTGGGAATTCAATAAGGTCCCGTTTCCACCAACAAAAAAAAAACTAAAAACCTAAACGCATTTTACCAACTGATTTCTAATAACAAAAAAGTTTTTACCAACTCAACAATTTTTTCACCAACATACCTAGCAAAATATTTTTCACTATTGAAAACAATTTGATATTTCTTAATAACTTATTCACTATCGAAAACACCTAACAACTTTTCAACCACAAATAAAAATTTACAAAATTTTCATTACCGAAAACACCCAAAATTAGGCACACACCGAAAAGAGGGGTGAGTTGTGTACCATAGTACTTTTGGTGATGCTTCAACTATTTCTTTATTACTAGCAGGCTGAGGATAGGCATCCCATCCGTATAATTGGTCACTTCAATAGGTACATTTTGTCAATAACCTGAATGATTAAACCCTGGCTGGAGGAACCCAGGAAGATGGTAAGATTAGGGTTTGCACGCCACATGACTACATGTACCTGCAGGGGAGAGAGAGAGAGAGAGAGAGAGAGAGAGAGAGAGAGAGAGAGAGAGAGAGAGAGAGAGAGAGAGATGCGGCGCCTGAGTTTAGTAGGAGGAGTATTAAAAGGTGCTGTGGCAGTTCATGTTGGGAGGTTCCAATTTCATGCGGATTGGAAAAAAGTTACTACTTGCCAAACACACCTTTTAATTTGCAAGTTAACCCTCCAATAAGAAAGACTTATTAAAATTCGAATTCAAACCAATATAAAGTTTTCTTTGACTAGCTAAAAGTAGGCCATTTGTTTTTTTGTTTTTTTTTGTCTCGTTGATCGAGTTAGAAGTTATCCCTCCTAGAATTATTAGAACGGTCACGATTACTATATGCATGAGCTTAAACAAACAAACATCCCGATCCATATTAATTAAGTTTGAGTTCAATGTTTTAACACATTGTTGATCTCATGGCATTCAACTCGATCTTCTACGTCAGTTTAGGACTACCAACGTGGCAACGTACTCAATATAAAGGGTTTTTTTTTTTTATTTTTTTTTCTTTTGGATTCCGTTTGTGTGATTTATTTCAGGTCCAACTTGATAATGACAATTATTGATTTTGTTGAGTTTGCCCATTTTTTGTTGTTGGTAATGCAAGGTGTTCAAGGTCAGTTTGCGCGCAATTCGAATTAATCATTACAGTTCTTCTCATAAACGTTCACACGTTTACGCGTAAGGGTATGGTAGCCTTGAAATTTTAAATTAATTAATTAAATGTCGGTAATGACATGCTTGAAATATTTTATCTACTGAATACCATTACCATAGTGCTGCATATCTAATTCTTTCAAGAAATAGAACTTCGGCAATCATGACTAGTCACGTTTTAATAGGTTTTATTAAGCAAATTTTGGGCTCTGCGAGATGGACTCTAACATTGATTGTAGTATACCTTATGCGACGCTGTGGAGATTGAAACTCAAGCCACAACCGCAATCCATCTTCTGCAGGACCAATGCTTGAACTCCGATTGCAGGTCTCTAATGGAAATATTAATTCCAATCATTGAAGATTAGCCATGCTGTCACGAAGCCAACCGGACAACAGATCCTTGTCACAGTTGTTGCTAGCTAATAGTCCGAGAACGCTTTTTTTTTTCTTTGATCCTCGTCCGAGAACGCTGAATAATCACTCGCCATAGCTGCGCTCTTGCACTCAATTTGGGTTTTGTTAGCTTCAATTACAATATTCCTAGTTGCTAGTGTTGCTCTTTTTCAATTCCAACAAAGACTTTGCTGGGGTTAAATTACTAATACCCAATGACTAATTAGCCCAACTTTATATGCCCTGCTTAACCCCCCTCACCCCAAAAAAAAAAAAAGAAAAAAAGAAAAAATAGTAGTTGATCATGAGTAGTCTCAGACAAATTAAAAAAGATCAACTACTAGTTGGTTCAAATTAATACTACTAGAATAGTTTCCCAATCCCATTAGTCAGTTTTTGTAAGCAGTTCGAGGAGGGGAGAGAGAGAGAGAGAGAGAGAGAGAGAGAGAGAGAGAGAGAGAGAGAGAGAGAGAGGAACTAGGTGGTTAGAATCTAACCTTGATGAGGACACGAGAATCCAAACAACATAGAAAGGGAGCTAAAAAGTACTTGGGGAAGTGGTGATATTGAGGGGGCCGGGGAAGGGTATGGCATGGGGGCCCTGGTGGGGCACTCACTGTAGCTCACAGAACCAAAACCCAATGCCCGAAGAATAAAAACATACTACTACTATACACATAAACCTGACATAAGGATTCCCACACTTGTTCCTTCCAACCCTCTACACGATAAAAACTAATATTCCTTCCCCATTTTCAATCCCTTCATTTTCTCCCTCTCTCTCCGTCCACCGTTTTCTTCATTTTTGGGAACAAAAGTACTGTGTTTTTCCTCTCTCCATTGGCATGTTTTTGGCAGCCTTTTCGGACATGGGAGGAGGAGGAGGAGGAGGATTAATTGATCAGCTCCTGTATGTATCATGCATAGCCGGATTAATGGGATTCTCTCCTTCGGCTTCAAATATCTGTCCTCAAAGATCTCTTCATGATTCAAAACGGATATAGCAAGTATCATTCATTTTTATTATGGATTATTCTAACCTTCGCCCAAAGGGTGTACGATAATAGGTAAAATGTGTATCGATATTCAAGAAATATGCATTGATAGTTATAAAAGTGTATTAATATCCGTGAAATATGCATTAATATCCAAACTTATTTGAAATTACAACAATCCAAACACAACACCAAACACAATCTCTCATATACATGTGGGGTTCACACATAGTAGTATGTGTGGGCCCCATATATATATGAGAAGTTGTGTTTGAATTGTTGTGTGAGTAGCATTTTTGTTGAAATTATTGGTGTATTATCCTCCACCTAATAGGCGGAGGTCAGCAACACCATTTTATTATTTGATTCCGATTTATCATCGTTGCATAGGAGTAAAATAATAACAGAAACCATATTATCCTACTAGATCTCTACACCTACCAACGATTTGCAGAATGCGTGGTCATTTTCTTCTATATCAATTATCGATTTAGAGGAATTTTCAAGTCCATAATCCACCCAAATCTCTAGAAGAAATTACTGAATAATAATTTAATAAAACGGATATCACTACTATGGATGGTCCAATCTTAATAAACGAGTATTTCCTCTAGTGTAGCCACATTTGCTTAATACTAGAAATAAAATGAAATATTCCGCAATTGAAGTATAGCATCTAATATTGCATTAATCGAGAATACTTTTTTCTTTAAAAAGCTCATTCGTAAGAGTATTTGCAAACAGAAAAGATATTGGGCAGCTTCATAAAACAATTGATCAGCATGTATTGATGAGTGTTTGAGAATCATATTTGATCATATATCGAGAAGTGTTTGAGAATCGCATTTGAAAATAGAAAGGATATTGGGCACCCTAGATATTTGATTTGTGCATACGCTTAGCTATATATTTTTAAGAAACTTTAAATTTAATATACATATATTTATCTAAAAAAAAAAACTCTTTTATATATACACAAATTGAAGTGAACGTTGCGCTCCAAATGGACAAACGGGTCTCTAACTCCAATGCTAACGGGTCTCTAAATTCTCACATTCCTTGCACTTTTTTTGGCTAACGATATGATGTAGAGGCCTTTTTTTTTTTTTTCTTCTGTTTTTCTGTTTATTTTTTCTATTTTTTTGCATTATTTTTGTCTTTTATTATTATTTCACTTACTCCAATGCCATCGAGTACGCTTTATGATATTCTCTGAAGGGTTTTTAACTTTTGTGTTGGTCTTACGTAGAGAAGAAGTATTCTCTTTGTACCATTTTAAATGTTCTCTACTAAAATTGTGTAACTTTCAACTCAAAATAAAAAAGAATGGAAATTAATTAAATTTTTTTTTTGCACCATTTAAAAGTACTCACTAGGATCTTTTGGACGTGTAAAAATACTCGGAAAAAATATTTCCGAAAATGCTTTTTGTAAAGTCAAAATGCACAACTTTTCATAAGGAACATTTAAAATGAACCCTAAGGTCCAAGGGGTTGTGAATAAACAATAAGTGCTCTTTCATGTGGTCACATGTTCCATTTTCACGGAGGGTAAACATTTCAAACCTTGGGGCCACTGGGGGTTATGCCCGGTCGTTATCCTTAGGACCCCGAAATTAGTTAAGGTGTGCGCAAATTGACCCGAATATCTAATTATTTTTTTTAAAAAAAGAGCATTTAAAATGGGACCTGCAAGTAGGCTGTTGCTATAGCTCCATTTGATCGAGCACCTGCCTCACACATTTTGAAGATAAAGATTTTGGCTTTGGAGTGGCTATTGTCAGGTTTGGTTATCAGTGAACACATGCAGTGCAATTTAACAGTGGTGGACCGAGTGAGGGATCACGTGTCCCCACTTATTTTCACCGATCTGTACATATAGAATTTTTTTTTGAATTCATCTTAGATCCTATGTAAATAATCGTAATTGTTTGTTTTTTAGAAAATAATGTTTAAGCCTTATCTAAACGATATCAGCTCAATCGGAAACCACCAAGCGCTTGATCCATTCTTTCAATTTTCGATTCAAAATTTAGGATTGTGAATTCTGAATCAAAACATGAATAAATAATCAAGCACTTAGTGGGGTTCGATAGAACTAGTTTTTTAAAGAGAAAAGCTAAGAATTTGTTATTTACAAAATTAACATGTTCGAAC
Source organism: Rhododendron vialii (assembly GCF_030253575.1). Classification (NCBI taxonomy): domain Eukaryota; kingdom Viridiplantae; phylum Streptophyta; class Magnoliopsida; order Ericales; family Ericaceae; genus Rhododendron; species Rhododendron vialii. The sequence continues at coordinate 34,667,001 of NC_080565.1, read as the reverse complement.
ATTTGCGTGAGACTCAATGTGAACCCGCATGTTGCATTTATAGACTTTTGGTCCCCGAAATTTGTACGTGTAGAGTTATTAATACAAAAAATAGATGATGAACACGTGCTAATTTTTTTAACGCATGTAGTCGAGGTGCACAAGTTTGCCTAAGTAACTAGTCATTTTAAAATATATGCTTTAAACGTTGTTATTTTATCATAAATGCGGAGATTATTTTGGTATGATTGTGCTTAATTGCAACTCATATTTTATCATTATAAAAAATTGGTACTCCCACTATATCAAATTCTTGAGTCCGCCAAATTATATATAATTGATCACATCAACAGATTTTTTCAACTCTCCTGCTGCGTGCTTGTGTGACAAGTACTACCTCTATGGAATTTTTTTGTGTATCGGGGAATTGCAAATCGAATTAATTCCAAATATATATAATTATATCTTAGCTAGCAAGCCCTGGTAATTGACGCTCATGTTTTATTACACAACCCTATTATCGGTGTTCGATCGATCCACTTGAATTTTTTCAGACAAAAAGTTTATGTTATTACTTTTGTTGGGAGGGTGCCGATAATATCATTTTAAGTGAACGTACACAAACAATTAACATAAACTATATCCAATGAGAGATTACAAAGCAGCATGACATCTCCGTAACGGTTCCGAATTCTTACCGGTGAGAGTCTTTGAGCAAAATCAAAACCATCAATTGTAGCAATGGACAATATAAATCTGAACTATCTCGTCCAGTCTAAATTAAAGATTGAAGATTATCCAATTCCTTCTCTAACCCCTCCGAGTGGCCTCCGGTCCCACAATATAATAAATATATAGCATGATCATGGGGTTTTCTCGGAATGCTCTGGCTGCTTGTGAGGGCTGAAATGGCAGCTTCTTGGTGGTTGCGTTGGAGGTTCGACAGCGGGTGAGAATAGTGACTGGCGCTGTTGTCGATGTTTGGTGGATTTGGGTTCGGCCATGGGGTTTTCTGGTGGTGGCTGGGCTGCCGGAAGTAGGCTCTCAGAGTTCGGGTGGTCGGCGGCGTTAATCTGCATAGGGTTAGGTTTTTTTTGGGTGTTGGGCTAGGTTTGGCTTTCGGGCTGGGCTTGGCCCATGTTTGAGCTAAATGTAATATCTAGTTTTTTTGACCCATATGGGTGTTGGGCTTCAGCCTTTTATGGAGGGCTTCGTCCCATAAGGTGTCCTTGATTGGCTACTTGCCAATTCTCGGTTTGGGTTTCAAATTGGGCAAACGATTGCTCTGTAAGCATTATGCTATTTTCTTGCTCCTATTAGTCTTGTACGCGACCATTGAAATCATATATAGCGTAGCAATTGATTAAGGAAAAACTATAATTAAATAAGATTCATTTCTGTGTTATGAAATTAATTGTAAATTAATAGGTTTTGTTAATTAGGTGCAGGTAATTAATTGGTCAAAAGTGCATGCGTTTGTTCTCTCTTTCAAATCCATTAAATATATACCTAAAAGCCATTAAAGAAAAAGGTTCTCCACAAACTTTGTATATAATTCTTTTTTTCTTGGCAATGCAAAGCGTCCCAAGTCAGTTTGCGCGCACCTCAGATAATTCCTACAACATGCACCTCCCACAACCCTTCCCACGTTCACGCATGTGATGCGACGAAAAGTAAAAGTTACTGGCAAAAAGAATCGAGCCGAAAACCTTAAAAGAAACAAATTTTATAAGTTTCGAACCACAACCGCTAGGCGAACCCATTGGTTTTAATTCTTACATGTCAAGTTGTTAATCCAACACTGATTAAGGTAACTGTTAGTCAATGATTAAAGCATGTATGCAATAGCTGAAGTAATCAGGAGGACGAGAGATTTGATTCACTGCCTTGTTGTGTTGTTGTCAACGCTAGAATTCCATTCAGATTGATATTGACTATTCGAAGAACAATCATACAAGAGAATAAACTTATTCACGGAGCCGTGAAGGAGTTTTACGGAGCTCAATCTCACGCGTCCAAAACTGTTTTCGACGATCCGAATTAGAAACAAACTATTAGCGGTCAGGTTAGAGATATTTATTACCTGTGGTTAAAGTTTAAAAACATATCTCAACCATTAATTACCGAGACGGACGTGTGAGATTGTGCTCCTCCGTAAATAAATTATTCTCATCATAAAATAGGACAAGACATGTAATATTGATATAATTTTGGTTTCCAGTAATGCCCCGGATATATTAGATCATCTTTCAATTTTGCATCCACGAAATATAATTTAATTAATAACAGAAGGTGATAGCTGAAATCCCACAACACTAGATTACGCATGGATTATAAAAATAGATATACCCAAACTTATAATCCATATTTTCATGATAACTGATTATTCAGATCAAGATACACGCATCCTAATCAGTTTTAGAGCTCCAAAATGGCCTCCAACTAACTAATTAACCTCTAATTGCCCTAAAAATTTTAATGATCGGGCAAACATCAAAGTTCATAGTTTAACTTAGCGATTTCAATAGTGAGATTATCATTTGTGATTCATTCATGTCTTAGAAAAAAAAAAAAAGAATTGTTGAACCGTGAAGATTCAACTGATTGTTTTGACTGTTAGTATCATTATCGAAGGCATAAAAATCTTGACATTGATTCAGTTCCTAGAAAATATGTTTCACTTCACTCCCAAGCATCCAAAAGCATCGGCACAAGTATTTCTCTCTCTTTTGTATTTGAAGTTGTAACATTATCTCTTAATTAGAAACAAGTGACAGAAAATCTACTCTCATAATTTCCAATAACACAATTTCTTTCAGAGTGAGGTAGCAAGAAATATATTTCCAACCATGAGACCTTGTTCGTTCTGGGTTTTTATGGATTTTTTTTTAGAGTAATAAGTGGAGAGAGATAAATAGAGAAAATTTGTAAGGGACTATGCGCAGGGGTTTTAAATACCCCAAACGAACAAGCCCCCGAGTGTTTTGGTCACAAGTGAGCATGAGAAAACTATTAAATGCTCATCTTTTATGAGATCGCATATTCGAATCTCATGGAAGCCAAACATTTCAAAGTCAGGGATTACTGGATGACTTACCCAGTTATTAATGTCAGAGCTCCGAAATAGACATCCGATTGTTAATTATATATATATATATAGCAAAGTGGAGCACTAGCCAGTAGGCAGCTAAATGAGCAAAAAGAAGTACTCCAACAAGACAATTAGGTATAGAAAAGTAAAGCATGGGTTATTCCACGGTCCGATAAAGAAAGGGTTTTTCGATTGCGAATCTTTGTTGCTTTTGAAACAAAAGGTAAAGGAAAACTTAAAAGAAAGAAAAAGCAGAATTTTGATAGTGGAAACTGGAAAAAGAAGAAAAAATCATGGTTTTGCTTTTTCTTACTTTTTTGCCCCCTGCTTTATTTACTTACTATATTAATCCCATATTCCCATTCAACGGGGTAGAGAGAGAGAGAGAGAGAGAGAGAGAGAGAGAGAGAGATGATGGAATCCCTGTAATGTATCCTCCAAAACGCTCCCAGACAAACATGCCCCAGAAGAGAAATTAAAGCAACCTTTGCCTTTATGACCCAGGAAAAGGAGAGTTACACTTGAAGGACTTTTGGTGATCTGTCTGCAGTCCCCCACTATTCACTGCACGCTACAGTTTTCGTAATACTATAAGTTTCCACTATCAAATTGCAGTTTTTTTTTCTAAAAAAAAAAAATTCCTTCCAAATTGCTTCACCAAAGTAACCTAATTCTTTCATTTTATAGAGCTTTCCAAGAAGGCAATTTGTGTGGAAGATTAAGTTGACCGAACATCGGTAACTACAAGATTGAGTTTTTGTATTTGGATAAGTAATATAATTAATAGATGCATTAGCATACATTGGTACATAGATAGTTCAAAAATTTTCGGACAGCCAATTTTATCGGACAACTCCTATTACGTGTATGTTAGGCTAGTTTGATTTTTTGCATGAATAATCTTTTAAGTTCGCTCGATGAGTACTTTAGAAATTGAATGCCACCGTGACTGCCTTTGAAATGCCTTTAAAATAATTAAAATGGACTCGAGGTGGGACCCACATCGCACATAATTATGCCCCCGTGCAGTCCAGATTTTCGAACAGCACAGAATCGCCCTTGCTCGAACAGCATAAAAGGAGAAGTTGGGAAATTGCCTGGTTAGAAACTCAAACCCCTATCCCATTTCCTCTCTCTCTCTCTCTCTCTCTCTCTAGGGGCGTCTCTCTCTCTCTCTCTCTCTCTCTCTCTCTCTCTCTCTATTTAGGGGCGTGACTCCAACCCCTCATCCTGCTTCTTTTCATCTCAAAAACACATCCATGTGTTTAGCAACTGCTTTTTATATCTGGCCGAGCTTGTTTTGTGCCAATTCAAATGGGTTTTGGTTTCTTCCTCTCAGGAAATAAGAGAGAGGCCTGTGGGGCTCTTAATCCACACATCTGTTTTGGTTTGGACCCAGTTTGATCCTATTCCTATACGGATCTCTCTCTCTCCACCTGAATGAAGAAAGACCATTCTCCTCCACTTCTCATGTCCTTCAAAACACCTCCTTGGGGTTGAGATTGGTGCTGAGCCTCTCGGCCGCCTTCTCCACTGTTTGTTGTTTCGGTAGTATTTTTTGGGGAAAAGATTTGTTCAGAGATTTACAAAGGAACATGAAAATGACAGGGAAACCACTCAATTCATTTAGCTTCTCATTTCAGGATTCCTTTTTTATTTGTTTCACAACCTTTTTCCATTTTCACCGTATATAGGGGTATATAATTCTTTTTCAAATACAAAAACCAATATCTATATGTAAACAAATACATACATATGTACATGCCTGGCTCCCTGTATGCCATTTGCAGAGCCCATCGGCGAATCGATGGCCTCCGTGGATGGCGTATGAGGAGCCATGCATGCGTATCTCTGTCTCATGTTACACACACACATATATATATGGCTTTAATTCTGCATTTTTGCTTCCATTGACTGTATGATTCAAGAGCAGGGTAGGGGTAGCATTGTAATTCTGGGCGCAGATTTCATGTTCTCCGGAGTCTGAACCGGCTGTTATCTATCTTCTCCTCCACTGGTATCTCTGATTCTCTATTGGTTGTGATTAGGGTTTTCTTCCGAAGAAACCTGATGGGAAATTATGCCAAACAATTTTGTTTATTTGTTTGACAAACAAATTACAGATTATTACTGAGAACAATTCTCTCTCTCTCTCTCTCTCTCTCTCTCTCTCTCTCTCTAGTTCGTAGATGAAGGCTGATGTTAATTAATTAGTACTCTCTTTTTTTTCTCGGCAAACAAAACATTTTTTAAATCTCAAAAGGGGTACAATCGAGGGGGAAAAGCAACACATCGAAATAGAAACCATTAATTAATCAGTACTTGAATTATGTAAATCTTCTTGGGTGATAATTCTCCCCTTTGTGAATTTTCTTTATTATTAGTAGCATTGTTCCCAATTTGTTAGTTTTCTTTCGGAGTCTGCGTCATTTCTAAGTTACTACTTATATTTTTTATTTATAATATCATATACTCCTATGTGATTCTTAAGTTTTTTTCTAATAGAGTAATTAATGGGATATTTATCAAATAAGAATTAAGATTCACATCTCATAAAAAGTATTACTCCATCCGTTCCATATTCTGTATCCTTTTTGGGAATTCTAACTATTGTAAGAGACATGTAATGATTATACCTACATTCAAATTTAATGTCTTTCATTTCAACCGGTACCCTTATATTCTATTTTACAAAATTTATATTCACTTGTGTGTGACACTTTTAGAAAATCATTAAATTTCTACTTTCATTCCTGGAAAAGGACCAGTATTCTAGAACAACCCAAAATGAAATAATGAATTAACAATTAGGGGCGGGAGAAGTATTAATTCAAACACATGAAATACTTTTTTAATACGGTTGTGATGGAATGATGGATAGATAAACTAAGAGGAGAGAGTACTAAATTACGAAAAATTAACTTTTTAGGCCGGGACATATAAACGTTTAAAGACCGACACGAATAAAAATGGACAAATAAAATCAGACATGAGTAATTAATTTGTTTATGTGTGGATAGGTTGCAACGTGCTTACGGGGATGATACCATCTCACCTCGGAATCATAAGTTTCCCATATAAGACTGACATCAAGTTTGTAAGGAAGAAGCTAATCAATCTGTTGCTCTTTATTCAAAATATACTCCACAGCAATTTATTTACCCAATTTTCAATTTTCATTTGTAAATAAGGGAGCACAATGATTACTATCAAAAGACCCATCACTTTCTTGGCATTGGATAAGGGAAAATTATTTAATACTCTAAGTATATACTCACGTAACATGTAGGTCCCACGCGGGCCCCACATGTAGCTAGGCCCTATATGTTATGTGAGGGGAAGAAGTATACGTCGGGAGTATTGAATAATTAATTACCATTAAATGAGATTGCGCTTTTTTTCAATATACATTTGTTGAAAAGAAAAGGGGCATTAAGAATTTTTTTACAATTTAACTTAAAATTGAATGAATATTTTGGATATGTAAACAAATTAAAGTAGACAGAGAATTGAGATGGGCGAGGAAGTACATCATAACACCAATAAAAATTAATGAAAGCTTCTTTTGCAGTTAAAAAAAAAATAACAGCAATAAAAAAGGGTCTTTTTTGAGCTATGAACTCATCATAGTTATTATTTTAGCTGCACTATTGTTTACATGAAATTCACTTCTCTAACTAATGATAATTTTGGGATAATTGCTGTTGATGCATATAGTGCATCTGCAACTCCAACGCGACTAATCTCTTTATAAAAGTTAGTACTTTTTTTTTGTCTAACAATATGTTTATTTTCGTAACTCAAGGTGTTTGGTCAATTTACACGTATCTCACTTGTGAATCGTCAAATAACTTGAATTGGTCCTCATCGTTATTTCGGCAAGCGTAAGTTGATTTGGATTTCTGAGTTATCGAGGAAAAAAAAAAACTTATTCGTACTTCAATTAATTGACAGATCACAAACCATATGCTTAATTAATTGAAAATTTTATAAACCCCACGCAAACACAAACATATTTACAATACTAACAAGAGAAGTGGGCCACACACACACTCTTAAATATGTGTGTTAAGTGTCTATGTGTGGTTCTAGTTACCAGGGTTTATAAATAAAGGTTGTTTCTTATTGTATTGGGTATTATGTAATGGGATTTCGGATTTCCAATACTTTTCTCTACTTACGTATTAACCGATACAGACCATTACGGTGATATAGCTACGTTTTCCAGTATTGTGATTTAAAACCCTGCTAGCAACTCTCTAATTACGGTGGGGTTATTTGCACGCATCAGGGTAGGCCTCAAGCGTCTATATCTATCCTTTGTTTGGTTTCTATCTTTGAAAATTATTTTTAATGTAATTAATGATACTGAGTGAAAAAAGATAAATAAAAAAAAATTATTGAGAATCGTGCATGAGAAAAAATATTTTTCTCAAAGATGGGAGGGAGGTATTTGGCTCAATAATCCACCGGGTATCGTTCCATCTTCAAAGATTCCTGAAAGAGCAACAGAAGGGGCTCTCATCATATTGCGCGCATACGTACGGGTCATACTTGTGTGCCCTTTCTCTTTTCTCTCTCTCTCTCTCTCTCTCTCATGGGTCATGAAGTACTGTGTTTGTGGGCATGCAGGGGGTTTCATCATGGAAGTTATGGATTGTGGAGAAAGCAATGTGTGAGCAGAAAAGAAAAGAGAATGGGCGAAAGAAGCGATTGGGGGTTATCATGATAGCTAGGGCTATAAAGGAATCTCATGCAAAAGGATATTGGACCCCTCTCTCTCTCTGTCTTCATTTTGGTTGGTCGAGAGGGAATAATGATTTAGTCAATGCAGGTCAAAAAGAGGACATTGGTCAGGGTAAGGAAAAAGGGCATATAGTATAGTGGTCCCTTGCCCCTTGGAGAGATCTCCTGAAATCAATTTGATTGGGGATCTCGTCCCCCCCTCTCTTTCTCTCTCTCCCCCTCCCCCATGAAAATATTCATTTTCTTTTGTTTTTGGAATAGAAAATTGCAAAATTAAACTTTTTCATTTGTGGAAAAAGAATATGGTTAGTTTTTATAATTTCCAATGTACAGGGACAAAATCCTCAGGCTCCCATACAGTCCCCCCTTCGTATGGGGATCCTGTTGTGTGGAAAATGAATTTTTTTTTTTTTTGTTCGGCAAAAGAAAATTTTATTAAACTCGAAATGGGTACATCGAGTAAAAGGGAAGGGAGAACCAGAAAGTTCACCATAACCCAAAACAGGGAAGGAAAATAAAAGGAAAGTTACACCCAAAAAAGACACCTAAATAACGAGTCTTCTAACACCGTTAAGGTTTGATTTGATATCTTCCACCGTATACACCTTTATATCAAACTTGACTTTGATCCACATGGCTGCTCTTGATTTGATTAACTCTTCCAAATGATTGCAATCCATAATTTTATTGTTGAAAATAGCGTCATTCCTTGCAATCCAAATAGACCATAGGGTTGCATAGAAACAACACTCCCAAAGATGTTTCTCCAAATTTTTGAAATGAGAAGAGAACCACCACAAAGATAAATCCGCCAAATTTGAAGGAGCCACCCAAACTTTGTTCCACCAATCGGCTATTCTTGACCAGATGACCGTCGAAAAGGGACAAGATAATAGAACATGCACTGGAGTTTCCAATTCCAACAAACAAAATGGGCAAAACAGAGCTGTTTCATCTACTCCTACCATTATGTTCCTACTACTCAAAATTGATCTAGTTGCAATCTTGCTTTGACATGCCATCCACGAGAAAATCTCCACTTTTGGAGGGCTAAGACTTCTCCACAAAGAACCAAGTCGAGAACGTACTCCATGGAAAAAAGAGCAAGATGATTCACTATAAACAGAGAGAGAAACAAAGAGCCGGTTATACCCGTAACTCTCAATGAAGCACCAAACAGATATTTAGAGACAAATCTCTGGTGGAACCCAAAAAGAAGACACAAATCTTTAGTGGAACTCTAAGAGATGAACAATACCCTAACGGTCCGTTTGAATGGAGGATTTGTTTTGGGTGAATATAAAATGAGGGTGAATTTGAAGGTAGATATGTAATGAGGGGTGATATGTTAAGAAGGGTGACCCCACCTCTTAAAAATGGTGGATTTGTAATGAGGTGTCTGGATGATTTTTGAGAAGGAGAATATAGAAGATGGATATGATGGGATTAGATGTCGAATGACTGAATTGCCCCCACTTTGATTTTTGAAATGCTCAAAATTGATTTATTTCATACTAATTAGAATAAATTGATATTTATCTCTAATTTTATGATAGAATAATTTCATTTTAGAACACAAATGTTGAAATCATCTTTTTTTTTAGAAAAAAAATATTATTTTCCAAAAAAATTTAAAAAACGTAATTGCAAAAGTGAAAAAATGGCACCCATGGACCTCGTTTACTCCATTTATTACTTTGTTTTCCGGGGAAAAAAAATATGTACATGTAAATATAGGTACACAAGACCTAATTCCTATCGTTTCCCCAAAGGGAAAAAAAAAAAAACCATCCCAGAGGTACTTCTTCTCCAACGCCGACGTGAACAACCCAGTCCAGAAGAATCAGGGGTCTTCTCCTGCTGTAAGATCTCTCTCTCGGCCAATCATCTTCTCTCTCTCTCCCGAACAAGAACAAGCAGCAAACACGTAACAAAAGGGAAAGGGGGAGGGCACAAGGCCAGGTAAAAATAACACCCCGCTTGGTGAATGGCAGGGGGTACCCCTAGCCTTGGCAAATCCACCTCTTCCCTGATTTGTAATCCCAATAGTGACAACTCCCCCCTCAAATTTGGCTCACATTTTTCACACCCAAACACCGGAGATGAGGAGAAGGGGAAGATGTACTCCGGGCGCTTGGCAAATCCGGGAGCAAATCCCCCATCCAAACAGGCCCTAATATCTGAGCCCTTGAACAAAAGAACCATACGTAAACAACCTCCCAAATTAACCTCCTATTTATAATAGAGGACCAAAAACCGGACAGAACCCTAAAATTCATGTATAACAGCCGTCACGACGACCAGGACTGATTTGAGGACAGCTTGGGCCAATTTGATTTCTGCCCGAACCAATTTTACTGCAAGCTACTAACTGACTGCTAAGCAGCCAATTTGGAAATGGCCCGAGCTAAAATTACTGAAAGTGCCCAATTTTGATTTTTGCTGCTACTACAGCTCTCGCAACCGAATTCAAGGCAAATTCCAACAAATCTCTCATTTGGGTAAAAATGCCAACCTCTCATTTTCGGGTTATATTTTGATGATTTTAACCGTTCAACTTGTTTAAAACATATTTTAAAGTACCCACGGGAAAACAGCTCAAAAGAATGTATATGTTAAGTTGTTAACAATGTATCTCACATGGACGGAAAAAAAGGTGTTAATACGTAAGCCACAGCCCATGTAACTACACACACATTAATCACCGTTTAGTGAGCAGTTTGTAAATGGAGGAAAGGATAATTCTTATGCATACTATATTCATTTCTCATGTATTTTGTATTGAGAATTGATTTTGGCACTCCCCTTTGGGAGTGCAGTTATCAATTTGAAAAGTGCCAAAATCACTCTTCTTTGTATTCATCTCAATTACAGTGAACCTACATATATGAGCTTGGGTGATCAATTAGTCGAGAACTCTACCGCAATAAGTGAGTCTTTTTTTGGTCATTTGATAGAACAACCTAGTTTATCCTAACCATAATCCAGCCAACTATATTGTTGCTATCAATCACTAGGCCCGAGCAAAATAGTATTAGAGCACATGCTTGTGTTCTCACTTCTCACAAGTTCCCCTTTGGCCGTCCCGTCATCCTGTTTTCATCGCCAATTTCTTGACTTGAACATGGAACGTATTGCGAAGTGCCCAACTTCAAACTTATACGATACCATGTGTGGGGATAGCAGTATATTAACAAGTTTTTTTGTTCAAGATCAGCTTCCTTGTTTATTTAACAACTAGGGTATGTTCGTGCCTGAAAGCACATCGCAACGCATTTTGAACACAACTAAAATGAATTACCGAAACTATTGACCACTCCCGCCAATATATGAAGCTGATTTATACGGGATTATAATTAATGCTACTTTCGCAAATTTTGAATCTTACCATGTGCTACCTAATCCAAATCTGAGGCACTGAAATTATTGCGTTTGCATAGAACAACTCCTCGCGGTTGGATTTGCTACCCTAAACAGCTATATTTATGCAAATCTCTAGTACTGCTCCACCATACATGTTGATTTATTCAACTACTTTTGTATTCAGATTCAAACACGCGCGCACAAATGGTTTGCTGCTCTCTTCTTCCCTAACCAATGGGTTAAGGGCTAAGCATCATACCTTAGTTTAACAAAATAAGACAACAACACAATACCAATATTGATATGCAGGAATTGATCGATCCAAGGGTTGAGAACTTCAAGGTCATTCACTGTGTGCATGTGTACGTAAGAAAAATGGAGGAAGGAATAGATGAAAAAACAGAGTTGGGTTTAACTCAATTGGAGTCTTTTTCATTTACATCAACGATTCCTCTTCCATCATGGTCTTCGACCTGGGTTTTCTTGGAAAACGACAACGGATCACCACCACCGCCCCCAACGAACTTTGTCCCTCTCTTTCTCCACTCGGTTCCATTTCAAGAGAGAGAGAAAATGGGAAATAAAGAGAAAAAAGGAGAATAATGGAGTACGTGCATTTCAAATTTTGAATGAAAATTACGGTGTTCTTTTTTATCCAAAAAATGTAAGCTATCTACAAAAATGCCATTGAAATTCTCAGTCCTTACATTTATGTTGGTATAAATTTGAACGATTGATTTATGTATATAGGATTCAAATAGTGAGTTCCGTTATTATATATAGGTTCATAAAAATACCCTTTTTGATATCATACAGATAAGCAAAGGGAAGGGTTTACGTTTGTCCTTTTGTTCTAATTGGGGGGGGAAATATGGTTTGTAGCTTTGTTAGGTTTAGTGGGCATAAATCAATCATCATTTTTGTGTCAAATCATATTATTCTTTTTGACTTAATTAGTACTAGCTAGCAGTTTTTGAATTGAATTTTTTTTGGAGTTTTGAGACTTTTAACCATCTTTAGCATCTTTTTTCACTGTTCATGCCCCATTGGAAACTTTATTCAGATTAGTTGGTCATATCATACTATTCTTTTGCGACTTTTTTAGCATCACTTGGTTGAAATTAAATTCATTTAGGGAAGGTAATTAAGGTTTTACTCCTGTCTCCAGCTGTGTAATCAGAGTAAGTTTTTACGTAATTGATTCCTTTGTTTGTCTTTACTAGCTAGTTTTTCCTCTCTTCTCTGGGAAAAAAAAAAAAAAAAACACAACCCTTGTGAAAATTTGAAAAGTAAACATGACAGTACGTGAAGGTCCATCGGAAGATGCTAATCAATTGGAAAAAATTAAAAAAGGGTGAAAACATGTGGTTAACAAAGAGCCAAACAGAGTCCTCAAAAATCCAATCAGTACTAAGGAGTAAGGACATTTAGGGCATGCGCAACAGTTAGCTATTTTGAATAAAAGTATAATCTCAAAAACACATACTCCTATACTATACTGCAGCAGCCTCAACATTTTCGTTGAAGCTACGGTACCTCTCCAGACTCCAGGTCTAGAGAGGCGTTGTTCACTCAACACCCCTTATTTTAATACTACTTTATGCATTATTCAGTCTCCTCCCTCGTGAGCTTCTCTCTTCTGTCTCTCCTCTCTCATACGACATCTATAGCACTTGGAGCTTCAAGTGAAATCCCAATCTGCGGGAAAAAAATATTGTTCTCCAGGCTCTCTCTCTCTCTCTCTCTCCAAACTCAATTCCCTAATATTGCAGAGAACGAAGTAGAGAGTTTGACGGAGAATTAATCAAATAAAAGACACCTAGCCAAGAGAAATAACTTTTTCAACTAGGTATTTTACCTAGGATTATTAATTGTTGGGGATATGCTCTTACATGCCCATATTCAAGTAATTGGTTACGCTCGTAGTCCCATAATCTTTAAATATATTTATTTGTTCTCTATCCTTAATCTTACATTTCTTCTCTCAATTCTCATTCTTGTGAATTTTTAGTAGTTTGGGGTGTTTTCAAAATATGCTTTTACACTCAAGCACGCATACCCTCAAACGCATACATGCGCATGTGTATTATGTAACTTAAGTTTCACTCACAAAAAGAAAATAAGGATTGAAAAAATAATGTATTTTTTACGTATTTGGTACATCCAAAGACTAAAGGCAATGGAAAATTTAGTTGGTCAACGAAAATTTGATCTGATTTTGGTCAAAAAATGGTTTTGTCATTAGTTATATATTGTGAATTGGTAGGTTGTGTGTTGATGCCTCCATCTCTTTAAATTTGAAACTTCACGCAGTAGAGTATTGCTGAGCTAACAGACCTTCTCCATCACACATTTGTGTGGAAGCCACACTGATGTCCACAACAGATGTGTGATGAATAAGGCCCCTTGGCATCTGCTCAAGAGCAAGTAATAATTTTTCATTATCAAGAGTAAAGAAGCATTTTGTAAATATGTGGGCAATCTGGGTATTACGGCCCCTTTTCGAAACACCCAAACTTTGGTGGATCCAAGAATGTGTTGGCCCAAAAGGCTTATAAGAAAATCTGGGTATGAGGCCCATGAGCAAACACCTTCGATGATTTGGGGATGGACTCAAACAAATTAGCCGAAAATTTCCTTTAATGTGAAGCAGCAGGCCAGGCTCAATATCTTGTTGGGCCGGACTCTATTAGAGAAATTTTTCTTGGGAAAATGACGGCCAACGACGTGTTTTGATAATTAATACCCGTTAAGAACATTTTCAACATTAACAAATTTTCTGAATTGTTCATACACAAAATTAAGTTGATTTGAAAAGTTTGGTCAAATCATATCTATTTTAAGAAAAATTTATTTGGACAAAACTTCATCTGTTTAGATAAAGAAAAAGAAAAAAAGACAAGCATATCCATACCAAAAAATTAACTATTTAAATTGTCAAATCAAATTACGGGACGACTCCCTCCCGTTTCTATTTTTAATTGGTCAAGACTCAAAATGTCTAAAATCGCGAAATGTCACCTTACGGTTCTTTCAATGAGCCCAGATTAGAACATGGAGAGACGATGATATCTTCTGGACTTGGCCCCGTTCTACCCAAATTTTTTGGTCTGGTATTTTTTTTGATATTTTTATTTTATTTTGTTGAATTTCATTCATCTTCATAAAAACATCACAAAAAATAATAATGTGGTCCGAAACTATGGGAGTAGGTGGATTTTTTTATTACTCCAATTTTGGGGTTCGGTCAGATTTGAGAAATTAGACCAGAGTCTCTCTCTCTCTCTCTCTCTCTCTCTCAATGACCGCTACCCCACCCAACCCTACCCGCACCCGGTCCAAGCCACCAACCCTTCCCTTCTCCCTCCACAAGTTCATCACACACACACACACACCTACCACGTCTTCGTTTTCTTTATTTCTGTATATCTAACTTCCCTTATTTCTATATCTAATTTCCGTCGGGCAGGTAATTTTGAACCATGGCGAATTCTTCTCTCTCCACCAAACAATTCCTCTCCGCGCAATCCTCGTCGGACTTCGGATCACTACAACGGTCCGGTCTCCAAAAGCTCCCGTCTCAAGCCGTCCGATTCTCCAGCCCTCGATCCCGTCACAAGAAGCTCGGTGCGTTTCTCACTAATTCTATTTGTTTGGCAGTTTGAGTTTCCTATTAATTCAACTCTGAATCCTTACACTCACGAATTTCGAATTTTACTAGCTTGGGATGTTTTTGATGCTTTCACGCTCCACAAACGAGCACACGCACGCATATTATGTGACTTAGGTCCGGAGATTCGCCCCAACTAATCCCTCGGATAAATGTAGCTCCTCCTGTTCCTGTTCGCATAGAGTAGCTAATTTTCGGGTCTGTGGTAGCAACGTCAGAACTGAAATTGACGACTCCTTGAGATTCAATCCTGAGATCTCTGTGAGAGAAGTCGTAGGTTCTTGCTAAACCAAATCTATGCTCGATTTTCAGACTCAAAACTATCTACTTTCCGAAAAATTATTCATTGCCCCTGGGCACCGCCACTTGGTGCCCCAAGCTCTTCCTCCATCACACATTTGTGTGGTCCCCACCACATTGTGTGGAGCCCACACTAATGTTTGGTAGAGAACAGTTTGGGGCGCCGCCGCTTGATGCTCTCCTATTTCCCTATTCATGTACTTTGATTTTTACCCCGGCCTGTCGACAGATTTTCCTAGTGTACATGGAGATATTTTTTGTCAGGGACGGCAGTAGCATGGTGTGAGGGTGTTCCGCTGAACCCTTTGAGGTTTACAAAATTGATTGATATCAAGTCATGCGTACATGTGGTGGTCTTGGCCTTCCACTGAACCCTCTGTTCAATTGGTTTTGCATGTTTTAACTTACTGGCTTGTATAAGAACATTTGTGGTGAACTGTGGAACATACATAAATGCACCATACAAAACATGCTACACTTTTAAATGGCAACGTGGGCTACTGGGAAAACTAGTATGTCATCGATAGATTGGTATCAGTTTATCACACTTTACCAACATATTAGACTACAAGATAAGCAAACGTGATTTGATTAGCATTTGATTATGTGATTTTAAGCCCATAGGGCTAAAATTCTGCTGAGTTGATAAATGTCGAAAACACTGCACACTCAGAACAAGTGCAATTAGGGGAACTTGGCAGCTTCTATTTAAATTCTGGACTCTCCTCAGTGGAGATCAACATGTACTAGATTTATTACTTGCCTTTTAAGCTCATGTTACTGCATGATCAAGTATTTGGATACTAAACATTCGTTTCTTTCATATTGATTCACAGTAATACAAGCAGCTGGGAATACATTTGGAACTTACTTCCGTGTTACCACATTTGGAGAATCTCATGGTGGTGGAGTTGGTTGTGTAATTGATGGATGCCCTCCTAGGCTTCCTATTTCTGAAGCTGATTTGCAAGTGGAGCTAGACAGAAGGTAATGGTGTGATTAGCAGTTGTTGTCTGCTTTGTAATCCTGTATTCTAGCTTAAGTAGTTGCGTGTATGTTCACATCATTTTGAAATAATTAATTGGGATTTGGGAACTTAATTGGACCGCCAGAGGACAAGTTGTGAAATGAGTAGTGATTATAAACTGCCTATATCTGTATGTATATGTAAGACGATCCACAGCAATTGCAGAACATGTTGAGTATAATTACAGTATTGATTTCTGAACTCTCATATTAATGCAAACTTGGGTTTGAATCTCTCTTGAAGATCTTTGTCGTGATCTTACAATTAATGTTGCTACATTCAGGAGGCCAGGTCAGAGCCGAATTACTACACCAAGGAAAGAGACTGATACTTGTCGAATATCTTCAGGCGTTGCTGAAGGTTAGGTTTTCCTTCACGTTTCTCTTCAAATTTTCTGCTTTTCAAGTGTTTTTCTCCTTTTCATTCCACCAGAAGTTTGGTGGCTAAGATCTTCTTGTATTGGATTTATGCTTTGTGCTTTACCACAGGCTTGACAACTGGATCTTCAATCAAGGTTGAAGTACCCAACACAGATCAGAGAGGACATGTGAGTACCGCTTGCTCATACGATATTCATGAGAATTGCGATATGTGTACAGTTTGGAGTAACTCTAAATAATTAGGTACCTCTTGGGTGGATTGGGATGTGAGTTGATTTTGGTCGGACACACAATCATGATGATTATAAATTCTGTCCTTTCAGCTCATTTACGCAGCAACCACTTTCCCAAGTTCCATTGAAAGATGATTGCATCCATCTATTGTTGAGGGTGTATTGTTTGTTGGAGAACCATGAAATGAAGTTCCGTCCTATGCAGTCATTTGTGGTGGCGGTGCATTGTGATGACACCATTTGAGGGGTTTGAACGTTGGTTTTGCATGGTGGATGAAATTGAAGCCTTCCTCTCCCATTATAACATCGTATTCCTAGGGTGAAAAGGGACAAAATGAGCTTGGTATAAGATATTTTAGCTTAGAGGGTTCAGGATCCATTATGTGATTAGGTTGTATATCAGGTGAATCTAATATGCTATCTTAATCTAAGGGTTTGAGTTTATTATCCAACTTCCCATGGGTAGGAGATGAGGGCAACTAGAGCAAAAAACATCCGCCCTAATTGTCCGAGTTTTACTGTTTTCCCCCTCATCCAAGCATAATATTCCTAACCTTTTTTTGTTGGTATTTTGATGCCCACGGCTGTCTTATTGGATTTCTCAGGATTATAATGAGATGTCAATATCGTATAGACCTTCTCACGCAGATGCTACATATGACTTCAAGTATGGTGTAAGATCAGTGCAGGTAACATCTTTGAGATTAATGTCATCGAAAAAGTATATAGGCCAAAGTGATGCATGTGTGTGCGGGTTTTTGCAATCTGATTGTTTAATGCATTTTTATGTCAACGGCGAAATGCAGGGGGGAGGTAGATCTTCTGCTAGAGAAACAATTGGGAGAGTTGCTGCTGGAGCTGTTGCTAAAAAAATCCTCAAGCTATTTTCAGGAACTGAGGTGTGATAATTTAGCGTGAGGCAGTTGATTTTTTTTTTTCTTTTCTGAAATAACACCGTGATGGAATATTGCAGATTAGACATGTAAACGCAATGGTTCATACACTGTAATATTGGTAATTCATGTGTATTTGTAGGCGTAATGTGTTTGTGTGTACTTAACATATTGTCTATACGTGAATTTTTGCAAAATTATGCATATGTCAGCTAGTCCGACACTTGGGTGAATAGGTAATTAGAATCAGGAACTGTTTTTGTTGGTGAGACATGTCGGTAATGTTTTGAGTTATTGAAATTGACAGTGCTTTTCCCGGTTCTGGCTCTCTCTGGATCTTATATGTGATTGTCTATTGATGCTTTGATGTTTTTGTCTCCCAGATTCTTGCTTATGTTTCTCAAGTCTATGATGTTGAACTTCCAGAGGGTTTGGTTGATCATGAGAGTATGACACTTGATCAGGTAATAACTACTTTGTTTTGTCCTTTCCCATAAGGAGAAAAAATTGAACTAAAGAAAGTAGGGGTCAAGAGGAGGAATTTTACCCCTCACGCCTTCATGGTTGATCCTTCATTTTGCCTTTAAGCCTTCCCAATATCTACTATTGGAATAATGATTCTAATGAGTAATGAATCTCTATTTCATTGAGTTGAATTGATTTGGTTTGTGGCTCTCAAAATCCATTTCATATGTAACTCGTGTCATTGTTTTTGTTTGTTTTAATGCTATTCCTGTTGTATCAACATTAATTGATTACCTCCTTGACCCAATTAAAGTTTCTATGGAACATTTTCAGATAGAGAGTAATATTGTTCGCTGCCCAAATCCTGAATACGCAGAGAAGATGATTGCTGCCATTGATGCTGTTCGAGTGAGAGGGGATTCTGTTGGTGGTGTCGTCACATGCATAGCAAGAAACGTTCCACGCGTAAGTTCTTCTCCAACCCCAACCCCCACCACCCCACAGCAGCCCCCCCCCCCCCCCCCCCCCCCCCCCCCCCCCGGCTGCCCTGAAAAGAAACTACAGGAGTTAAAAACTTCGAACATGTGGCTTAAGAGTTAAGATTGATTGCTTTTGCTTTTTTCTTAATTATTTCCCGTCCCTTCTCTAACAGAAATTTGTTGTGCTTGTCAGGGGCTTGGTTCACCAGTTTTTGATAAACTTGAAGCCGAGCTAGCAAAAGCTGCTATGTCCTTGCCCGCAACAAAGGGGTTTGAGTTTGGAAGTGGGTTTGCAGGTAAATAATTTTGTAGCATTCAGTTCTCATGTTCCTCTAAGTAGTTCCTTGGAAATATAAATTAGAATGCTACTATTCCTCGATGGGTGAGAGCGAAAATCTTGTAGGGTGGGGTTGTTTCTATTTGCTATTCTTGTTTTCTAGTTGAGGGAAAGCATCAAGACTTAACTTGTAAAAAAGTGCAATCAACAAGAAACTAAGTTGTTGCTAATTTTGAAGAACAAACCTTACTTTACTGTAACAATATTTTAGTTCCCTATTAACTAAATCTAGGTTAATAACTGTTGGAAGTAATACCCTGGATTGCTATGAATCAATGTGAAATTGATTTCGTAAATAAAACATGTCGATTTGGGCAACTTTCACTGTGCAAGGGCTTTGGTTTGCTTCCTTCATTTGTTTTGCATCACAGGAAATGATTCACCCTTTATAAATTAAGCTTATCGATGAGCCACTATTCATCTTAATTTGGTTGGGAATAAAGCATCACAATTAAGGAAAAGCCACTCTGTGTTTTCTCTTATGCTTCACCAAAATCAACTTGGGTTGTGACTTGTGAGTCGACTAGGTAATGGATGAAGAGGCCTCAACATTAATACTACCAAATGAAATTAAAAGCACTAGATGGGAAGTATGAAAGGCAAAGAAAGCAAAGTAGTTTATTAGTATGTATTTTTATTGTTCTCAATTCTTGAAGTTTGCTTTTTGGTTTACAGTTAGCCAAAGTTGACCTGCTTCCTTTGTCCAATTGGCTCAAATACAAAAACATCCAAAAATTTTAGTGCTCCATAACACACCTATAAAGTTTCTTTTGTGTAAGTCCACTCCAGTGGTCTCTTTGTGGTTTCATCCCTGCTTCTAATTGTTTTTCTTTAATGAGTAAAATGTAATTTGAATTGTTAGTTACTCTATATATTATCACAACAAATTTTTTTTTAAACATCACATTATCCTTATTTCTTTTTCCTTTATGTGGCTCAATGATTCATATGTATTTTACTTTAAGGATACCAAACCAAACCGAGCCTTACGTCTCAATCACTTGGGGTCGGCTACATGAATCCGTTTCCTTCATTAGGCTCTGTCAAGGGTGTCTCGTAGTCATATTTGGATTCATGTCATAAAGATCTGATGGGTTTTTTTTACGTGCTGGCCGTCAGCTACCTAACGCACAACCCTCTTCCTTTATCCGGGCTTGAGACCGGCTGGGAAATAAAGATAAGACTCTAAGCATGAACCAGGTGGAGTTATGTATTTTACTTTAAGGATGTTTCTGATAATAAAATCTTCTTGATTAATCCTAATTTAGAGGCCGATGAAGTAAACACTCATAAGAGCTTAAAAAAATTGATGTCTTGCGTGTAAAGCTGATGATAAATGAATTATCCTGCAAATTCAATGTATATCGATCCGTTTCTAGTGAGGTTAGATCCTTAATTTCAAGTTGCAACATCCATGAAATATCCCTCCCAAGTTCTGTTGTATATTGTTGCCAAATCTTCTATTTGTGCGGAAGATGGCTAGTGATCAAAATTCAAAAGGAAAAGAAAAACAAAAGGACAAAAATAAGCAAAGCCAAGTGAAATAGTAGTTTGCCAAATTATTAATTTTTTACGCAATAGCGTATTCCCATTATTGAACGTTTGAAAAGATTTTATGTAGTTGACCTGAATTGATTGGAAATAAAGCTTAGTTTTGGTGTCCTTTACCATACACTTCATTCTTTTGGATCAGCTAAGAAAATTTCATAGGCAGACACTTATAACAAGTCAAAATTGACATGACCCCTAACCTAGCTCAATCAATATTTTAGTCCCTTTAACTGGAGGGGAAATACCTGAATGTTCTAGGTACTTTTTTTTGTTTCAGTGTGGTATCCCAGTAATTTGTATTTGGCTCTGCCCATTTTTTATAGGTTTACAATGATGTTTTTTCTTTTTGGAAATGTCCAGGTACATTTATGATGGGGAGTGAGCATAATGACGAGTTTTTTGTTAATGAACATGGCCGAATCAGGACAAGAACAAACCGTTCTGGTGGGATCCAGGTAGTTATTTAATCTTTAATATATAGTTCTACAAGTATTTTTTGAGACCACAAACCTGTGAACAATATTCTTTGGTTGCTTGAGATTGTTTATTTTTATGATCAGGGTGGAATTTCCAATGGAGAATTAATAAACATGAGAGTAGCTTTCAAGCCAACTTCTACAATATCGGTAAGCTCTCTCTCTCACACACACCGACTGAAGGGAACACTGGTTGAAAGCATAGCAATAGTCTTTGACCCTTTAAATAGAGGTTCTATATCTTGCTAAATAATTAAGCAGAAGTATAACTCTGCAAAAGTCATATAGTGGTTCTGTACCTTTATCGACTAAAAATAGAGACCGGAGTTTGGAGAGGGTGAGTTGTACATAGTACCCCCAGAGGATGTTTCTGTGTTTTGAACCCTCGCCACTTGGGACATTAAGTGCAATCTTCATAGAGTTCGGCCAAGCCACCATTTCTTGTGCTTCTAGTTGATGCACTATGCATCAATCCTAATATAGGGGTCTTGGAGTAAGGGGAGACTAATTCACCTATTGACTGGTGGCCGCCTCCTTGTTGGTGCATCAAACTAGAGGTTGACAGCCTTGCTCTGTGGACTGTAATTCCTTGGATAGACTATGGTGCTCATATCATTCCTTGGAAAGGCCTTGGTACATGTGTCAGAGCTCATATCATAGGATTGGTCAGGTGGTCAGGTGCTACATTTGGTAAATCCAAAAAAAAATTTTTGGGTGGTATGTACATTACCCCCTCTAAAGTGCTGGATGTCTTGGTCTCAATGAGTCTTTTTACGACTGGTCATAGCGGAGTTTCATTCGTTGAGGGCGAGACAAACCTTCTTGGAATAACCTTTGTTCTTGCCATGCCTCATTTGGTCCGAGCGTAGGGTACCTAGGTCCCACTTCCAGTCTAGTAGGTCATTGGAGTTGCCATTGGTGGCTCGCTACAAGTGGTTGGTTGAGGAGTGTTCTCGATAGGGTGTTGCTGCTTTGGAGCCAGGTATTATGCATGGCTAGTTTTGTGGTATAGCTCAGTGGAGGATTGCTTTGCTAAGGCCAAGATGACACATGGCCCAGCGGCCAAGAGTACAATAGATAGTGGGGCTCCATAATGTTGAGATAACTTCAGTGGAGCCAATCGAGTGCGTTAGCGACTGGCAAGCTGTCCTGCCTCTAAGCAGTGCTCTGTTTGGTCAACACTAGGACCATGCCTGGGTAGTTTGACGAGTAACCATTGCGGTGAGCAGCCAAGTCTGTGCTTGGGTGCTCCATGAGTCCCTGATTACGTCAGGCCCGTGATTCCCTAGGTTATGCCTAATGAACAACGAGGTGTCAAGGTGGATTGCTTGTGAGTTGTGACAAGGTTAGGAAAGCCAAGAGTGGCTTGCTCATTAAAGGCGAGGGCCTTCCGTCTATACCCACAAGAAGGTGTATTGCATTGATTTTCAATTTTATCTGCACATTTTTAGAGCTATTGCTGGAAATTCTCCTGTTGTGAAAATACGAACTGATCTTTTATTGCTTTCGATATATGGGCAGAAGAAACAACATACAGTTACCAGAGATAAGCATGAGACTGAACTTATAGCCCGAGGTCGTCATGATCCTTGTGTTGTCCCACGAGGTTTGCATTTTCTCTAATTCATGAGTTAGTCATTCTTCTGTTTGATTACTGTTCTGTTTGCCATCGTTTCTCTCTTTACTGCTCTGTTGCTCTCTGACTTGCAATTCAGCAAATACTCCCTGTTTCTGAATGCCTTTATTATTGCAATGATCAGTTATCACAAGAAATTACATTTGGGACAAGTGAAGAATAGTTGTCTTATGCCCGTTTTCTTTCTTTTCCTCTTCACTTTATGTCTTGCTTCTCTCCAACCCTGAGACATGTAGCTATAGTAAATGTGGAGGAGAGGGCATGGGGTTTTCAGTTCAATAGTTTGTACATGATCATATTCTGGTGATGTTGCAGCGGTGCCGATGGTGGAGGCCATGGTAGCTCTGGTGCTTGTGGATCAACTCATGGCACAGCACGCACAATGTAATTTGTTTCCCCTCAACCCAGCATTACAGGAACCGATGCAGTTGCCAAGCCTTGAGCCTGCTGAAATTTCCCTATGAAAGGTGCGAAGTCGCTCGCTGGCATTAGTTTTTGCTCAATTTCTTTGTCCCCCATTATGGATATTTTCTCCCGATTTTTAGTGTGTTTTTGGTGTGTTTAACGCAAAGATTTCTGCTTCGACGTGAGTTGTAATAAGTTGGCAGTAGTGATCATGTCTCAAGTATCGATTTCCCTTGCCTGGATACATCATGAAATGACAACGAATAATGAAGTTATTGTTCCTTGGGAAGAAATCCTACTGGAATTCCATATCATTTGAGCATGATGGAAACCTGTTTATAGGTTGAGTATTCTTGTGCCAATGGTGTCTGAATAAGATATTTTCTCTTGTTCTACTCAGCATTTGTGAACCCCTGTTTCATGTGGAAGCGTACAGTTTATTTGGCATATGGATTCAAGTATAATTGGCAGGCGCAAGTTGTGTCTAAGCTTCAGATTCAGCTAAATTTCCATGTCAAGGACACAAAGACAGGAGATATGTTTCTATTGTATTTCTGTGTAAATTGGTGTTTACAAGACATTTGTGTATGTCTACATGTAGATGCCGAACAAATTCCAGTGCACGTTTAGATGAGTCCATGAAACATGACTCGGTATACCCCTTAACAACGCCTCATTGTAGCATTGGTATTAAAATTTGGGTGGAGCAAGCAGCCCGGTTTGGTCACTCGGGCGATTCTGCTTATTCGTTTGTCTGGCCACCTATTTTGTTCACGGAACCATACACAGCCTTCCCATTATCTGTCTGATCATGGTCTGAGGATTTATTTGCTTTTGACCAGTGAAATACTGAGATTTCGCAGATTTTGTGAAAAGATGTTCTTAGAGCCGGTCCTGAGGTAAGACGCAAGAGGCGGTCGCTTTAGTCCTCTCCAAAAAGTGTAAAATTTATGGCCCAAACTATCTTTAGTACTCAAAATATAATAAGCTCAAAAAAAAGAAGAAGAGTACCCAGAATACAAGCTAAAAAAACCAAAATTGGGTCCTCTCTGTTGAAATTTGCCTTAGGCCCTCGAAATATCAAGATCGGCCCTGGATCATGGCTTCAATATAACTTTTGTTTGATTCATGTCATGATGTGTTGCATGTGTTTTCTTTTAGTTTATTAAAAAGGAAAAGGCGTTTCTGATTTCTTAACTTAAATCAATTTGCTTTTATGATTTTATACTTCGTATAAAAATAGTTACAAGTTCTTTCCAGCAAACCTTTTAAAGACTATCAATCGTGTATGGAAGCCGTACACTGTAGAGTGTTAAACAGGAAAATGTGCTTTTGTGATACAGTATTGTAGTAAACGACTTTGGAGCATCAACTCAATCTTTTCGTTTTTTATCGGCGAAAGTCAATATTACTAGAATAGTTACATTAGCACTTTGGAACATGATCAGCTGAACTCGTGATCTCCTTTCTCTTGGCGGTTACGTGAAGTACTCTTAATACCGTTGAGCACCAACTTGACCTTGCTGTCAGGATTCTCCTCTCGAGCAAATGCGAGCAGTAGTTACGGGATGAATACAGTTGACCTGATTTTAGTAACTTTATCCTCCCTTTATCAACATATGGGAGAAAATAGTCAATGTTGAGTTTTTAGCAGTTGGTTATGGTTACTAGGTGATCTAGGGTAACACACAAGTTGCCAACTTACCTCCATTGAATTTGGATCTCTCTTTCTTGGCATCAGCTCAACCCCTTATTCACCAAATCCCTCCAAACTTCAAAAATTTTGGGTCCCATTATGGGCCCACAGTATTAATCCGAACCGTTCATTCCGTACTTCTCGTTGCTATACAACACTACAGCTCGATCGGTCATTCATAAAAACGTAAACAAATTGCATAAAATGTACCGTTCAAGGTTAAAATTATGTCCTTTCAAACAAAATGGTTAAAATTATGTGAACAGTCTATTTTATCCAAATTGTTCATGTTTTTGCTAAGGCTCATTCGAGCTGATTTTTTTTTTATACATGTGTCGTTCTTAGCAAGAACCGTGGAATAAACGGTCCAAATCGCTATTGTGGGCCCACTAAAAAATTTAAAGTTCGGAGGGGTTTGGTATACAAAGGGCATGGAGGTGAGCTGATCCCTCCTTAGTTGGCATACCAAGCTGCCAATTATAAGCACATAAAACCCACCCTTGGTAGGAGCTAGTTTGATTGGTTTACAATTTGTGTGTTGCTTTCATTGTTAATCATTTGAGATTTGGCTTTCCAGTCGTTGGGGATTTGTAGCATGTCATCCTCATCGGAGTAGTATTTCATATTCTGCTGTCTATCAATTTGGATGTTGATCAAACGCCGCTTGTCGCATTTGTTCTTTTCATTTCATTCATCAAAATAATAGAGGAAAACTTTCGTTCATATCGTTATCAAATTAGTTGCGTCGATCATTTTCCCCTAACCATTTCTTCTCCGCCACATGATCATCGAAATCGCTGTCAATGAACCTCCACACTAATTCCATTATCATTATCATTATCAAATAATGGAGGAAATTAAACCTTCATTAATCACATCATTATCAAAGTTGCCTGATCATTCAATCCAATCCATCGTCTCCGCAGGATCATCGAGATCGATCACTATCAATGAACCTCCACATTTCTTCTTAGCATGAAAGATGATATTGTTTTTTAACTTATATTTTATTTTTAAAAACTAAATCATGTCTCATACGGAGTATATAAGACGGCTTTTTCTGTACAAAAATTTGAAAAAGAGATAGTAAGTGCGAGGATTTCATGGTATGTGAACATGATATGATTCTAGCGTCTTTATAGCACTTTTTTTTCGATAACCGGGGTGCTCGGTCCAGCTTGTATGCACCTCGACTAATTTTGAGACCCTGGAGTTAACGACAGGGCAAAACTTCTAGTGGCTTTAAGATATGGAATGTTTGGCCGACTTCTATGGGATTCAAACATGCAACGCTGATCTCATAGAAGACAATCACTTATAATTACCTCTCTCATACCCATTTAGCCAAACCCCTTGCGGTTAGCGACTAATTATAGTATTGCAACGTGATTCTAGAAAAGAATTGTGATCACGTCACTAGATTATGAACTCCATAGTAATAGTACTGTAACTTAAAAAACAAAGAAAAATGAGGTAACCCAATAGTTTACCAAAATATTTGTCGAGTGACATATGTTATTTGTTGTTTACCAAGTCGGACAACCTAAATTGTTTAAAATCGATCTTTTCCAATTACAAGCAACCAAAATATTGCATGCACTGCAAGCAACATATTAATTAATTATATAAATTGTAAACAAATAAATTAAAGCCGGCCACAAGACTCATGCTCTTGCTGCCCTTTTACAGTACTAAATTATTATTAACAGCACCATCAAATTAACCTGCGGCTGATCATGATCTACGACACCGTGCACTGATTTTTGGAGTTGTTTTTTTTTGTTGACCAACCCTTGTATATTACCGTACTTAATAGACCTTAAAGCACAGTTGTATTTTTTAATCTTTTTTTGTAAACCATTAATCATTTTTCCAAGCTGTTTTGTGCTTTTTCGTTTGCTTTTTAGTAACTAAAGCTACTCTCTCTCTCTCTCTCTCTCTCTCTCTCTCTCTCTCATATACACACATGCAAGTATGATACAATTTACGCGCATCTCAACTAAATTTTTAAAGGTATGCAATCTCACTATTTACTAGCGAGAGGGTCTGATTATATCCATAACAAAGTCTCGTATAGACTAGATCTGTATATCCACATAAGTACGTGTATAAATAGATACAGGTGCAAGGAAGGGAACCAACGTTGGAGAGTGATAAACATGGGAATTATTGTGAGAGCACAAGTTGGCTCAGAAAAGTTAGTCTTATAGTACATATACGCACTTGGACTTATTTATGGCAAAAAAATCTCACCGCCGGTTAAAATCAAAACAAAGTTCAGTATGGACATACCCATTTATTCGTAGTATGTATGCACGAAAGTACATACATTATCATGATCAGTTGTATCGCAGTCGTCAAATTAATCACATATGTATGTAGTATCCATGTGCATCATATGAGTCCACGTGCATCGACATCTGTATCCATAGAATTGCTATTTAACGAAACCTAATCTCTCTCCCCATCAATATACACCCTCCTATACTATATTACAGGAGTACGAATCAAGGAAGGGAATCAACCCGGGAAGAGTGTCATAATCATGAGCATTATTGTGAGAACACAAGTTGCCTTAGAAAAGTTGTTTTGTTTAGGCTATTCGATCTCCTCCACTATACCAACCGTCCTAATCCATAAAAATAAGGACAATCATGTACAAACGGAGGATAAGTGTCTAATATTTGCTTAATAATAGAACGATCTTTAAGCTGAGATAAAGCTGAAGTTAGATTCCATTGTGAAGTTAGGCCTTCTAAAATCATACCAAAACATGCAAGATTATATATGGATTATCCACATATACATATGAGTAAGCTTCTAATGCGGACCTCCGCATCCAAGCAAAGTGCGGACCTTCCCTTTCCCGATTGAATTTTGATGATCCGAACCATTCAATGTGTTCAGAACGTGATTTTAAGTGTAGTAGGGCAAGAAATTAGCAAAAAAAAAAAAACCGGGAAGGGTTTCATCCGAGCAGTTTTTGTTTATTTTTTATTGAACGGTTCAAATAAAAACTGCTCAAATCAAGCCCTTCCCGGTCATTTTTTTTGCCGGTTTCTCGTGGCTACACTTAAAATCACGTTCTGAACACATTGAACAGCTCGGATCATCAAAATTCAATCAGAAAATGAAAGAAATGGGGTGGTGCGCACTTTGCTTGGATGCGGAGGTCCACATTAGAAGCTTAATACATATATATGTACATATATATATATATATATATATATATATATATATATATATATATATATATGAGAGAGAGAGAGAGACCAACTAATAGATGTTTTTATAATTAAAAGAAGCCTTCCAATATCTTTGATGTTGGGGTGACCCAACTATTCCAGCGCAATTTATGGTACAAAAGATAGATGATAGTAATAAGTTAATAACAAGCTTAGGAGAATGATGATAGATGATAATGTATTTTTGGACATTTCTTCACAAGGCTTTCTTTGAAAAATTAGTTGAGATTGAGGCTTCAGCACAAGAATGTGTGGCCTATAACCTCCCTAGTCTCCCTACCTTTGGATTTTGAGTGAGAAAAAGATGCATGATATTGAAACTTTTTTGTTTTTTTGAAACTTGGAAGTAGAATGATGAGTTTTTGGAAGTACAAGGAAAGGAAAGGATAAACATATTGGTTTTGAGCTTATTATGATAATCCAAAGGCTACAAGAAAACAAAATAAGATATCCAATAATGCAGGGGTAACATCAAGTTTTGTGCAATCATATCAAAGAAATGATGGATGGTCATGGTTAATTGTTTGTCGTTGCTTTTGGATTTGTAAAAGTGAATTTTGAAAACCAGAATTCACTAGTATCAAATTTGACATGATCCATCTTCCTTAAGATCAACTTCCGAGTCGTTTAGAAGTTGTATTTGCTTAAACGTAGGACGCCGAAGTTTTGCTTGACATGACACAGTTTTTGAGATGTCAAACCCCATGAGCATCTCCTGCAAGCAAACCCCTCAAACTACCCCGTTCGTTTTGGGATTTTGGATGTGAATTTGTAGATAATGAGTGCAGAGAAAAATAAAGTAATGATTGGAAAGAGATAGAAAGAAAAATGAGAGTAATAATTAGAGAGAAATAAGATAATGATTAGAATCCAAAATTCAAAACCCCAAAATAAACAAGGTATATCAAAAATTTAAGGGTTTTTAAATGTTTTAAGTAATACAGAAAACCCCAACATAAAAGGTGATTTGATATTTGAAGAATCTGTTGGAGCATACAATTAATGAAGGCAAAATAAGAAAAAGATAGCAAAGCAGACTAATTTTGACAACAAAATTTAAAGAGTTCACTATAAAAAACTTATAGTTCAAATTGCAAACCAAGGTAGCAAAGTACGCTTTTGGCGAAAATATTTAAAGTATCTGCTCAAAATGCTCTAAAGAGCATCTCGAGACTCCTCAAATGCACACAAATTTAAAGATTTTGCGAAGATTTTAAGTGCTCCAATAGATCCTTCTAACCCTAACCTACGCTTCAGTTTGTTTTCCTCTTTAAATTTGGCATACGAGTAGCATCCTTCAAATACAAAATCCTACTGTACAAGAAGAAGTCATTTGGTGTTTAAAAAAAATATCTGCTGGAGTACACAATAAAAGTAGCAAATAAAATTAGAAATCAACAGTATACAAAATAATTTTTTGATGGTACATTTTTTTAGGAATCTACAAAAGATGCAGTAACATCAGGGCTTCAAAAAGCAATCGCAGTCACTTCTGAATAATTTTATTCGGTTCAACCTCTGTTGTTTAATGTTCTTAAAGTAACCTAAAGTAAGCTGGAAAAGAACAAAAATTGTTATGCCCTCATAATTCACAAACCCAACAAACACGGCGGTATGGGCGACTAAAGTTGGACTCAGAGATTTTGTGGTGCAGCCCCACACCGGAGCGTTGTAGGGCAATCAAAACTATGTCGTTTTGATCTCCTTCGTCCAAACCTCAACACTTCTGTCTTTTAGTTTCAAGCATCGACAAGGTTTTGCACATATTCTGTTAACCCGAGCCGAGCGTGAGAGTTAAAAATAAAAGCACAAGACCCACCACCACTCATATACAAGCAAATGCTACAGCAAGATAACTTAAAATTTTTGAAGCCAACAAAATTCTAATAAGATACTAATGAACATTAAGGAAGATTCAAACAGGGGACCCAAACCTGTAACAAATGTTCACAGAAAGGAAAATGCAAAATACTCAGCTGTTTTTCCCTCTCTTTACAGACATGGGTCCTGCACTAAAGTCCCCATATAAAAAAGAGACCTCCTTGAAATCTTCTCCATCACTACAATCTATATTCACGCAAATGATAAAAGAAAAAAGAAAACCAAGAGAGAGAAAAATGCCAGGGGACAGAAAAAGAGAACTAGGTAATAATGCTTCACCCAACAAACAAATTTTCCTAGAGAAAGGATGGGAAAGACAAAAGGAAAGGGGAGGCAAATTTGTGTTTTCCCACGCCTACTAAAGTTGTTCATTTGAAATCAGAAGGATTGGAATGAGGTTTCTGTTCTTTGACCATCAAAGTTCACACACAATCAAAGCTTTGGGTCCCTGTTTTTGGAGTGGACACCACAATGCCTGTCCTGTGATAGGCAAGAAATCCCTTAAAAGATTGCTCCACCAGTTTTTTATGCAGTTTAGTGTCCTTTTTCACCCAATTCTCTGACCTCCCCTCCTCTCTTCCTCTCTTTCCCTTTTCTCAACAGTAAAAGCTGCAATATACTACTACTCTTCCTCTTGCTTATTTTTCAGTTTCTGGTTTCCTGCATTTGCAGAATGACAAATGTATCACTGCAAACACAGAATTTAAAAGAGGAGAACCACCAGTAAAGTGCACAAGGATTAAGAAGAAAAAAAAAAGAGGAGACAACAATCTCTAAAAAGTGAGATTAATGACACAATGCCTGTGTAGTTTTTTTTTTTTTAATTTAGGTATCTTGACTAACTTACGCACATTTTGGGATATATTAGCCAATAACTTTCAATCATCTTAAGAGTTCCATGTTTTTTTGAGTGAGCCCATACCCCAACAAAGGGAATTTATTGAAAGCAAAACCAATACTAATTTTTTTTTGAATTTTAGGAGGATGATACACTTTCTCTTCTTTTTTAGCATAGCAGTTCTTTTGACCCATTCTTCTTGGTTGAAGTTGGTTGGGAACAGTACTGGAACTCTATTAATTACGAGTGTTGCTACAGGGACCGAATTCGGACCGACGGCCGCCGGCGGGCCGTCTCCGGCCACCGGACGGCCGATCCGAGCCGTCCAAAAATTCTAAAAAAAAAAACCGAGGGGCCCCACGCGGGAATCAACGTCATCCGAGGTGTGTAGGGTGCTTGATCGGAGCACCCCTTTTCGTGTGTATATGTAGCCGTCCAAAAATTCTAAAAAAAAATTATACATATACACACGAAAAGGGGTGCTCCGATCAAGCACCCTACACACCTCGGATGACGTTGATTCCCGCGTGGGGCCCCTCGGTTTTTTTTTTTAGAATTTTTGGACGGCTCGGATCGGCCGTCCGGTGGCCGGAGACGGCCCGCCGGCGGCCGTCGGTCCGAATTCGGTCCCCCAATTCGGTCCCCCAATTCGGTCCCTGTAGCATTTTTGATTAATTACTGCACATCTTGTTCCCCACTTAAAAGAATTTTAATACTACAAGAATTCCCCAATGAACAGAAAAATATGCTTGAGTTAGGTTATTGCTGTTAACAACTAACATCACAATTTGGTCCACCAAACAAGAACAGTATACATTACAATTTGATCTTTCAAACCATGCCCGCCTAACTAGATGAGAAAATTCAACCCAACTTTTCAAGCAGATAAACTAGATGTCCACCAAATACCACTTAAGATTATTAACCGATACAATTAGCTACCATTAAAAGAAAATTACACCCTTAAAAACACATATGTAAGGATCGATCGTTGTAAACCTACGAAGAAATAGCTTCTTTTTTTTTGAACAGATACGAAGAAATAGCTCAAACACCCAGATTCATGCTAATTGCTAGATCAACAACTTCACCTCCAAAATGCAATTGTGTTGACTTCTATGTTACCACGAAGGTTTTACTAAAAAGAAAAACACACCATGATGAGGCAATTTAGGAATTTGAACTTAGAAAAAGTCAAGGGGTTTCCATTGACGTGTCAGAGCATGAAACCTCCCATTCAGGCGTAATTGTTGCTTCAAAGAGCAAAACTTTTCAAAGGACACTCGGTCAATTTTCCTGCTTGGGACCTGTTACCGGGCACCACAATGATACGACCCCAAGTGGTCATCATAACTCATAAGCCCAAGACCCACCTCTCAGAATCCCCACCACCTTTCCAGGGGGTGGCCCGTTCTCACAAATGAAAAAAAAATGCCCTCAATAATTTTCTAAGAACAAGTGTCGGTAAGGCCGACAACAAGGTGGGTTTCTCTCCCACATCAGCTATTTCATCGCTAGAAGTTTCTGTTCAACAAAAGGAGGAAAATGACAACACACTCACACGGGCACAGCAAAAGAATTGGGCTGGGGCCTAGTTGAAATCCGCAGGCTTGAGTGATCAGATCATGTAATGTGACAATCTTGAGTGATCAAGACCATGTAATGTGACAATATCATTGTGCGAAGCTACGTCGAAATTGGATAAAAATATGAACGGTTGTTAAGGTGAGACCATACCAAACAATTAGAGACCCAATGCACATTTTACCTATTTCTATGTACTTCCACACATTTCATATGCTCTAACAAAAGTCTGTTTCATTATATTGAATTAGTTCAAGTTGATTATATATCCTTAGGCACGTCCACATATAAAACAGAAATCACCTTGATCAAATTCTCAGCTATTAGTAGTGGTAGTAAAGATAGCATCGATTTTCTACCGGAATTTTCTTACAAATCTCATATATAACTCATAATGATACACCGCCATATGGACGTCGTAAGCAATTTTCGGAAAGAAAAAAAAATACCTTTTTTTTTGGCAGGGTAGAGTTGTCTAGCTGGCTTTAGGGGCAGCTTGCTTGAATGCAACAGTGGGAGCTATTCTGCAACCCCTTCTCTGATGCTCCAACACGAGCTCTCCCGCAAACCAGTCTAGTTTTTCAAAATTGCTCTGCTCCGCAATCTTCTTACCATCAAATAGAACAGATTCAACATTCTTTTGTTTCAGCATTTCATCAGCTATTTCCACAAGCATCTTTACATTACTAGGACTGGGGTCCAAGTCAGCATTGGGCCCGCAACGACCCAGGCTGGATCCATTTGCCTGACCATGCAAAATGGGAGATGAACATTTATGACTAGAAAAAACAACCGCCCTACAACTTTGATAATGGTGGGCTTTAATATCTTTTCATGAGAATGGAAAGAATTAATTCAGGTCAAGTACGGCAACTAATAGTCTTATTGTATTCAGATGAAGTAAAACCAAGGGCGGGCCAAACCAAACATAGTAGGAGACCCCATCTTTGTAAGCAAAAAGATTGTTTCGCCGAACTGAAGGTAGTTCAAGAATGGCAAAAGTTTTTGCCGGTTCATACATAAAAATGTAATTTTTTTTTTTTTTTTTGGGAACATTGGAAATTTTGCTGGTTCATTTATGGTATAAAAGAGCAGTGACCACTTTAGCAAACCCAATTTTACTTTAAGTAGAGGGTACTCATACAAATGTAAACCCCAGTTTTCCGAGCTTTACTAAGTTAATTATAGAGATACAGCAAATCATAATCTTTTCTGAAAACTACAGCCAAAACACCCAGAGACAATATTTAAAGAAAATAGAGGGCCAGAATTTGGTCATCAAATGAAATGAAAAGACAGATGAAAATCTTGGCAAAAATCTGTTGTATCATTGACATAATCCGATTTTATTCCTCTGTTTCTGGCACATCACCTAGTTCAAGTGTGCAGTGCCATCAAACAAATCAAAACTCAAAAACTCATTTAACAAATTGACAAATACAGGGGTCCTCATTGGAACAAATGTATGATCAAAAATGGTCCATGGAAGGACCAACATGTGTTAAACGCTGATCAACGCACCGAAAATACATGTATCCATGGAATTGTCCCTGTCTTACACTTTTCCAAATAAGTTTTGCTAGGACGGAACAACATACTTTTCATAAATAAAAAATGCTAGTGGATGGTTAAACCTAACTTTTCCTGTAATATCAAGTTTCTTCCTGGCGTAAAATTCTTGTGACATAGGATTTCTGGTTAAGTTTGCTCATGGTTAAGTTTGTTCATGGAACTTTCACTTTCTAGTTTACGGTCTACAACGCAATAGCCAACAGCAAAAACACAGAGAGGTCTCAAGCCAACCAAAGCCTCCCAAAATTAGTCGAAGCACTCGTAAGCTAGTTTCGCTACTCTCAGTTATACAACAAGTTTGCCAGTTGGCACCAGTAACAAAATCCCAAAAAACCATAGCCCCAACCCAGAGAATCACGAGGAACTCCATTACTCCTATTGGCTTCTAGCCTGCTTTAGTTTTCGATGCCTCACCAATTAGTTCGTTTCTTGCCAGAACAAACCCACAAAAGACACTAAAAACGCATGAAACCAATGGCCCCATGATGATGAAACTGAGGCCAGTGAAATGCAGAAAACTGGCTCAGGCCCTAGAGTTAATTGCGTGAAACCAAAAACACCTGTTATTAGAACACAAATATCCCCCCATCTCCCATCCCACAAAGAAAAAGACAAAACTCCCTCAACCACCTTCCCCTTCCTCCTTGGCAGACATCCAGCCTGGCTAACGCTGTCTCATCTCATCCACTCTCATTTTAGCAAAACCAAAGGAAACGTGTCAATGAAATAAAGGCTGGTTTTGGTGCCACTATTGTGACCCAAGTCTGAACTCTCTCAATGAGATGAATGAAACGTTTCGGTGCCGTAACTTGTCGGAGGCTTAAAGTTAAAATTAAAGATGAAATCCTTTTTATGTTAGACTATTATTATAAGGAGTATCAATAAAAGAGAGGCCCTGGTAAATTTTTTGGAAGCTTAAAACAGCCGCATCGAGAGGGGCGTTTGCTTTTTATGTTTACCAACAAAAAAAGAGGCTACTTTTGGCATGCCGAGAAATACTCCAGTTTTTTCCAATTTTGCTACAGTAAACCTAAACCATAACCAAATAATATTCTGTTTTCCTTAAGTTTTTTCTTAGATTATTTATTCGTCTAAGTGAGACGAGGTAAAAAATAAAATATTATGACGAAAACCTAATAAAATTTCACACACACAAAAAAATAATTAGATATCACAAAAATTTATAATCCATGTGGGCGTACCTGTATACGGACGTAGTTACTGCTACGGCTTTGACCAAACGCCATAGCCACCGCATGGTCCACCAAGTCCGCCGAACCATCGCCGGAGATTCTCGCCACCGGCCTAGCCCAGTCCTTGGCCTTCCACCTCTTGACTTGCTCGTACTCATAGCTCCCTTCCAGCATCTGACCCGTCCCGAGCGAAAGTACCAAAATGTCCTCCACCCCACGCACGAACGGGAACTCCTGCTTGTTGTGCAGCACGTGCGTGATCGCCGCCGCCGTCGGGTTGCTCATCGTCAGCGCGCCGTCCACCGCCACGCACCTCGTCTGCCCATCGACTGAGCTCATCAGAACCGGCTCGAACCCCCCCGGCTCGGCCGCCGTCGCCCGGCACACCTCCAGGAGACGGAAGTCGAAGCTGTCCGTTTCCAGCGCGTCGGCGCGTGAGAAGACGAACGACGCCGCGCTGGAGAGATCGTAGCACGGTATCAGGACCGGCTTCAACGTGTCCTTCAACGTCAAGCTCCTCCCGTCAGCGGCAACAAACACCTCTCTCATTTCTCTCTCCAGACCGGCACCGCCCGAACCGGTTTTCTTCCCGCCGGAACCGGTACGGAAGAACCGCTTGATCGAACTGGACGACGAGCCGTGAAAAAACTTCTTTCCCTTCGCGGCGAGGAACTTCCACGTGTCGTCCGCGTGGAAGATCGGACGGCTGTGGTCTTTGGTACCGAACAGCATCGCCGTGAAGATTCCCCCGACGCCGGAACCGGCGGCGACGTCGAAATAATCGGCGATTCTGGCGTCCGGATTTCCCGATTTCGTTTTCAGCGCGTTTTCGAGGTAGGCCAGGGCTTTCCCCGGCAGGATGCTCCGCATGCCGCCGCCGCCGTCGATGCTCAGCACGCAGATTTTCCCCCTCTGGTTCTTAACGGCGTTCACGCCGTTATTAACGGTTTCCTCTGGAACCGACTGTGCTGATTTCGTTTCGATTGATACAGGGACCTGCTTCGGAATCCAGAGCTTCTGGTCGTCGTATCCGAACAAGAACTTGCTCTCGAGGATTGAGAAAATCTCGTAGCTCAGCTTGTCCGTGTCGATACTGGGCTCTTGCATTCCCGACTCAGCACAAGCCATCCTCTCAGTCCCAATTTCTTCCACCAAAGCTTTCAGCAGTTATACAAAGCTAATATGACAGCACCGAATTTTTATGAGCCTCCTTCAAATGGCTAACAGCTGCTTCGCATTAAATTCAGATGGGATGCATTAAATCGCTTCAATTCTTTGCAAAGACTGTGTCGTAATACTTCATACAATCCGTCGCTTTTTACCGGGATAAGCACTCCACTACCAAGCGTATGTCCGTGTACGTATCTATCTTCTCGTTGGTCTTGAAAGCATGGGTCCCGCTATCGATCACGATCGAAAATAGACAATTTACGAACTGAAATGCAGCTCCTGAAGGGCGCGGGCCTCAAAGGCAGTTTGTCGCCCAGCGCAAGTGCTCAAGTAGTCCAGTTGTTTACTTGCTCCTCTGGAAGTAGAAGAGAGAAAGTGGATTGCGAGCTTTCTCTTTCTCTATGAAAGAAATCCTGCGCTTTCTCTCTCTACACAGGCACCGGCTATATGTATTTGTGTTTATGGAAAGATTCAAAGAAAAGCCCAAGGACGAGAAAGAAGAGAAGGTCATAAGCAGCGCAGCAGCTGCAGAGCATGTCTGTTGGCTTTAAAAGCGTTCACATGTGAACAAAATCAACGCTTTCAAACAATTAAAAATGAAAAAAAAAAAATTTGATTCAAACCCACAACCCCCCTCCCACGGTTTTCTTTTTCACCACAGTACAAAGCTTTTTTCCAAGAAGTGGTTTGGATCAGCTTACGCTTATACGGATCTCAACTGATTCATTCTTTTGCCCAGACAAAGGCATATACACTGGATTTGGGGATTTTAGATAAAAATTACTCCACTTTTTATCTTTTACGACCTAACTCCAAGAATGAAATCCTAATTAATTGTACGAGAAGCAAATCTATTGACCAATCAATCAGACTAACCTGTTAATTAACCGTTGGGGCTAACCCGTCAAATAACCCTTGGGGCTACAGTTACATAGCTTTTCCTTTGACAAGCAGGTATCCTTGTATCTAAAAGGGTTGAGGTTAATTAGTCCATTTATTGGCCGGCTGCCAAGAACCAGCACCAACAAAAAACAGTGACAAGCAGTTAGAAGGGGGATGATTATTGGACGTACCATGAGACTACCGATGTGGACTTTCACATTTTAACTGATTTGCATATCCCCAAGAATTAAACTTAGAGTGGTGCTAAATCTGTACCAGCGAGTACAAATGACTTTTTGGACCTCTTTCGGGTTTTAAAAAAATGATCGGAACCGCTCATTTTGTTTAGAATACTTTGTTTATGATCCTTGTAAAAAATAAGCTTAATCCGATATCGGTAAGGGCATTTACAAAACATCAAACGACTTTGTTACAGAATTCATGCCTGAGTTCTAAGCAAAATTGGATATTTTGTAAACCTTCTTACCGGAACCGGATTGAGTTTATTTTTTGCAAGAATCATAAACAAAATATTTTAAACAAAATGAGCGGTTTCGATCATATTTTTGTGACCCAAATCATGCCCAAAAAACCATTTGTACACGCTAGTACAGATATAAATTTGTACCAGTATCATTTCTGTTAAACTTATACCTTCAAAATGAGAGCAAATCCCCTAGCGAGTGAAGATGACCCTCATACCAATGAGCTATTAGCTTAGTTGGTACGTCTCCCTCAGTGGAGGTATGCATGGTTCGAGCCCTGTGAGGGGTGGTTTGGGATTTAAGGCTATGGACAGCCTCTAATATCCTTGTGGACTATAATATGAGAATAAATTCAATTTATCATCGGTGTGAAATCTCACTTTTCCACCACAGTCTATTATGAGCTCCACCGAATGTCTATTCTTGTGATCTGAACCGTTCATATTTTAAGATCTGCAGTATAGTATTGCCATGCAACTAAATCAACTTGATCGGAAATCGATAGATATATTAAAATTTGAATTTTGATTTATCAAATGGATAATCTCATTTCTGTCAATAATAATAGAGATAAATTTTAATTTTACATATAAAAATTCAATTTTTGATATTCCTATCAATGTCAGATCAAGTTTATTTTTTACATGGATACATTACTATGTGAGGGTCTACAAGATAAATGATTCATTAACAATAAACACATAATAGAACCGAACAAGGTAATAGTAAAAAAGTGAAATTTTTTACCGTCGGTGAAAAAAATTTAATCTCTTAAAATATATTAAACATGCAACTTAACCCTCATTAATGTATACAATATTTTAAAAAAACAAAAAAAAGGACCCTCATTGGGTCAGTTACGGTCTTACAGAGCGAGCTTGACCTGTTAAAAGGTTGCGGATTGGCGCGGATACGGTTGAGAGCGTCAGGGTTGGATAATCGGACGGTAGAGATCAGACTAGTGATGGCGGGGAAGATTGTGATCGTCCGTGATCAACGGCCGTAGAATGTGAATCGGTTATCTTTCATGGGGCCCTTCTGTTATTTTCGCGCGGGGCAAGGAGCCGAAATTGTCGGCGAAAGATTTGACGGGGCACTTAATCATGCATATTTTTACTCTTTAACTATTCTTTCTGGCACCCTAGGCCTAGGTTCGAAACAACAGCAGTAGTAAAACTATGGATGGTGGAGAAATTATTCATTGCCCTTGGGGCAACACTTCACTTTTGCCACCTATTGCCTTCAACCAATTAAAATTTGCTTAGTGGGTAAAGTAAATTTTTATTCCCCTCTGACACTCCACCCTCGACCCCACAGCACTTTTTCCACATTTTTTCCGGATTACCCCCGGCTCTCTCCACAGTTGCCGTTTTAGTTTTAAAAAAAAAATTCAAAACCATCTATTTACAATCTTATGGAACAGAAACGTAATTATGAGAGCCTTAAAGCCAAAATTTAACTATATCTCTTTAGAATAATATGATCAGAATAAAAATATCTACACACCCGTTTAAACGGATTAAAAATTGAAGCAATTAATTTTTTAATCATATTTTTTAATATATAAACGGTCTAAAAAAAATTAAGTGATTAAATTTTCACTCCGTTTAAAATCGGTGGAAAGATCCCAGTAGTGTCCCCAAAGACCTAGAAATTATTCACAAAAAAAATATGGAGGGAAAATTTGCACCGATTTGCACCTCTTAAATTTGCACCGATTATCTAACTTTTGGGTCAGATCGCAAAAGATTAATCTCTTTTGTCAATTTTTTAGGCCCCATTTCACTAAACCTTTTTAAATTTTCACTCCGCTTAAATTTGCACCGATTTAGTAGTGAAAATTTAAGCTTTTAGACCGTTTATATATTAAAAAATATAATTAAAAAATTAAATACTTCAATTTTTAATTCGTCTGAACGGGTGTGTAGATATTTTTATTCTGATCAAATTATTCTAAAGAGACATAGTTAAATTTTGGCCTTAAAGCTCTCATAATTACGTTTCTGTTCCATAAGATTGCAAATTGATGGTTTTGATAAAACGGCAACTGTGGGGAGAGCCGGGAGTAATCCGAGAAAAGTGTGGAAAAAGTGCTGTGGGGTCGAGGGTGGGGGTGTCAGGGGGAATAAAAATTTACTTTACCCACTAGGCAAATTTTGATTGGTTGAAAGTAACAGGTGGCAAAAGTGACGTGTCGCCCAAGGGCAATGAATAATTTCTCATGGATGGTGGGTACCAAATAATGATTCAGATAATTCATTATAAAAGACTCGACCTCATGCAGCATGCGAGAAATTTTTCGGTGTTGGGAGGATATATTTCACATGATATCTGCTCGGCAAATTCGAACTGTTTAAAAATGCAATCGACGTCTCTGATACGCGGAGTGGGACACCACGTGGTACCCACTCGGCAACAAAAAAAATTTCCCTATCAGGCTCACTTAGCTAAATCCGTTGAAGCTAACTCTAAATACGATTATAACTAACATTACTGACTTTCGATAGGGAAAAAAAATGTTTACAATCACTACAATGAAAAAATTACCACTAGTTACTGCTCCCTCCGTCCCAAATTGGATGTCAATTTTTGATAACCGTGTCAATTTCAACTCCTTATATCTTTCAATATGGATCTCAAAAAATATACAATATGGATCTTGTTTGATAGTTCTCGATTAATTCTATTATACAAAGTTTTCAAACTTATGAAAAATATTATAAATTGAAAGATATAAGTGATGAAAAATGACACGAATTTCAAAAATTATCATTCTTTTTGGGATGGAGGGAGTACATTATTTTCGAGTAAATAAACTAAATAAATTTTGTTTATGTGTTAATGGAGGGAACTTTAGGACTTTGGAAGTAGTGGGGTCCATATCAGTAATAAGTATACACACGAGCAAACGGCGATAGTGGGGGTCAACTTGTCAAGGTTAGGTCAATACCGGCGATGGTGGGCGTAATAAGTCAAAAGTTGACGACTGGGAGAATTCGGTGGAGATTCTGATTATTTTTCTTTTGAAAAATTTTGGCACTGTAATTCGGTGGTAAGCGTTTACCTAACCTAAAACCCGAGGGATTTGGCGAAGTGAAAATGAGAAAAGCAACAAATATTTGTCTTCTCTAAGATCACATGTCGAAATGCACAGAGGCCAAACATTTTAAACTCGTAAACCACTACAGAATTTGTCTGATCATCAACTTTAAAGTCTCGAAATTAGTTGAGATACACGCAAGTTAATCCATATATTCGGTTATAGAAAAACAGTTAACTTAATATGAGTGAATAAGTTGAACAGCTTTATCTCCTCATGTTCACGCTGATTCATCATGTCTAAAATAAATCTCTCACAAATTACCGCCCTCCATACGCAAAAAGACTCTGTTTACTTGACACTTTTCTTCGTTCGAATTAATTGTTTATTGACTCCATCAAGTTTAGCTGGTCAAGTCCTCCAGGATTTGGAGGAACATGATTGGCGGACCCAATGAATTTTTTTTTTCGGGGTTGAACTCAATGTCATAGGCTAACATCGTAAAAATAATCGAGTTTACAAGACTAACATCGTAGAAATAATCGAGATTACCAAAAATATTGTAACGAGATGTTAATAAAGTACTAATTGCAGGTATTCAAGGCATGCTATTTGCTTAGTAATTGCCGGAATTCAAAGCACGGTTCGTCGTTTGAGTGGAGGTTATCTTGG
This sequence comes from Rhododendron vialii, assembly GCF_030253575.1. NCBI lineage: Eukaryota > Viridiplantae > Streptophyta > Magnoliopsida > Ericales > Ericaceae > Rhododendron > Rhododendron vialii. Next base: position 34,625,712 of record NC_080565.1, on the reverse strand, counting down.
ACGTCCAGGAAAGACAATGGAGTAACTCGTTGCGTTGAGACGATGCAGTTGCGGAGTTCTTTACCCCGAATCGGATGCTTTCTCCTCGTTGGGTTACTTAAGTATCTTCAACCCTTGATTTCATATTGGAGATGTCAAACTTTTTTTGAAGACTTACGTAGCATTTTGGCATCTCTATTTTGGCATCGAAGCCTTTTTCTCCAACCCTTAGGGCCTGCTTGGATGGAGAAAAAACGGGGGGGGGGGGGGGGGGTGTAAATGGGGTGGGGTTCATTGTTTTGCCCTTGTTTGGGAACCAAATTTGGAGTGGTCATAGTTTTCACCCATTCTTCTTTTTCATCCATTTTAGGGATTCTCCGGTACAATTTTTAGGCACCTCTTGGCCTCTCCAAATTTAATCCGACTGTAGAGGAGAGGAATTTGGACGAAATCACTCCTGCTTATCCCCCTTCTCCAACTTGAAAGAAACCTTATTCAGTTTCAGGGCTCTCTTAGGATGCTCATTGAAAGGGCTTAGAACCAAAAATCCATTATGACCATTTAATATAAAATGATCAGAAAAATAAGATTTTCACACATGTTCAAACGGATTGAAAATTGGAACACTTATTTTTTTACACCATTTATATATTAAAAAATTAAGTGTTTTAATTTTCAATCCGTTTGAACCGATGTGAAGATCATATTTTTCTAATCATTTTATCTTAAAAGGTCATAATGGATTTTTGGCTCTGAGGCTTTTCAACGAGCACCCGAAGGCTCCTTATTTAGTTTCAGAGGTCTCTTAGGATGTTCATTGAAAGGTCTTAGAGCCAAAAATTCATTATGACCATTTAAGATAAAATTATCAGAAAAATAATTTCTTCGCACCGATTCAAACGGATTGAAAGTCGAAACACTTAATTTTTTAACTATATTTTTTAATATATAAATGGTGTAAAAATGTTTTTTAATATAAAATTTTTAGAATAGACATTTTTTAATATTAATTTTTGAATTTATATACTTATTTTAAAACATAATCAAATTTAACACTGCACATAGACAAAATAGTCATTTGACAGCTTTTCCCACCATCCGCTTATTCTTATCCCCCCATTCTATAAATCATCCAAACAAAGTCAAATTTTATCCCCCTATTTAACACTCCATCCAAACCACATACTATTTTATTCCTCCTTCATTAACCATCAAAATTAATACCTCCTACTATCTCATCCCTCTTCATATTTTTTACCCTCAATTTTTTATCTGCATCCAAGCAGGCCCTTATGTCAAATTTTATTTATTTGAAAAAAAAAAAACTTCAAAAGGCACATTTTCAAAATCATAACCGTTAATTTTTGAAATTTGGCATAGGTGTTCATCCATGTCAAAATTGACATGCTTCCTCCCCTTCATATGTCAACAGCCACGTAAGGTTCGGCCTAAGAAAAAGCATGTGGGTTGATTTGTCTTCCAATGTCAAATTTGAACGTTAAACCCTCTACATCACATTTGACATCTCCTATTGGATGACATTTTCAGATTTTCTTGTCATTGTTTTAGGATGAACTCTTAACATTTATGGGCATAGATATTACACCTCTTTGATAATGAACATATTACATTAATGGAGTCAAACTTTGGGTTCAGATCTAGAAGAGGTGGAAATCGCCCAAGCACGGGGATATATTCGATCTGAGTTCATTTCAGGTGGCCCATGACACGACAAGAAAAATGGTCATTCCGGCATTTTAATTAATGCCGGAAAAGCCACTATTATCGACATTTCAAAAAATGTCGGAAAATAATAATTATTACCGGCGTTTTGTTTAAAAAAATGCCGGCAAAAGTCGAGTTTTTGCCAAAATAATACCGCCAAACTATTATTGGCACTTATATAGACTTTTCCCGGCATTTGTAGCTTTACCGACACACTTCTAGACGACATTTGTAAAATACTCTTTATCGGCATTTTTTGAATTTTTAACGGCATTTATGAAATACCGGGAAAAGCGAAATTTCTTGTAGTGCCAATAGCTCTTTCTACTTGTGGCCTGCAAGAAAAGATTTCGAGATTTTTGTATCTTGATGATTCCTAGCCCAAAATCCATACTAAAGTAAGGTATGCTGGGGCTAACAGGCTTGTAGCCAACGGTAACTCTTGGTCCTCCCTTTGGGAAATCAGGGTTCAAGCTCCATTATGGGCATTTGTGAGTTTAGAGCTCTGGACAACTTCTGAACCCCTGTAGACTAACTCACTAACTCTCCTAACCCCTGTTGATGTATAAAGTGTGACAAAAAAAAAACAAGGTATGTTGGGTACCTCATAATGGCAAGGGCTTTAGGCCTTCCTCTTTGGAAAATTCAGTTTCACATCAAAGGGGATTGGAATACCTTTTGCCAAACCAAGATAATGAAAGAACTACGTTAAAAGTGGCCTCTCAAAAACAGTGGCGGGTCTAGAAAGTTGGTTCGCAAAAAACAGACGACCATCGGATTTTCGTTGCACAGTCTTTTTTCCTACATAGCCGGTCCTAGCCCAGATAGAGGGGGAGGGTTGCACATTAGGTAGCTAACAACAGCGCATAAAAGACCCGTTAAGATCCTTTTGACATAAAGTCCCGTTATGAATACTAGTTATGCTAGTGTTTGGTTAATTTAGTCGAGTTTTTTCTTGGAAGTGCCAAAACGATAGAATGTAATGGAAACTGGTTTGGATCCTTCATACAGTGTTTTACTGGGTGGTCGAGTAGCTACGGTGCTACACCACTTATCTCTTTCTTAATCAACTTCAAGATGTCAAAGACCTGCGAAAGCAACAGAACAAAACCCAACTTAGTACGTAACACAAAAATGTTCCGAATTTGGTGTGGATTTTCAGAATGCACAAGGGAAACATGTCTCACCTGGAAGTGGGGCAACAGAACTGGTGAATAGCGATCCAATGTCGAGTATATTTTCTCAAGCAGGCCTACGAGTGCGTCTACTTGGTCACCCAGCAAATCAACCTACATCGCAATGCAGACAATTGAGTCATGGAATTAAAGGAAAAGAAACAATGTTGAAGTTTCGCAGACAAACTTGTATTTCGACAAACCTCAGTTTCTGCTAATCTGAGATCGTGACACCTTCTCACAAAAGCTTTTTTGTAAAGCGACTCCTTTTTTCTCAGGGAGGCCATAAGTTGAGTAAGCAGATATGTTTGAAGTTCAAGTTCTTTTAATCTGAAAGGAGTTAGAACTCATGTCAGTCTCCTTATGTAGATGGTGTATATCAAGCAAACAGAAAAGAAAATCAATCACATCAGGTACTATGTTATCTTCATAATCCATCACGGTAGCTCAGCGGTTCAAAGTCGCCACTTACCAGAAATCTAGAGGTCATTGAAATGCGGCAGAAATGAACTCACACCTACTAGTGCAGGGCTTGTTGTTGGTCAGGTTTTCATAAAACAAACATGTTGCCAATTTGCAATAGCAAAATTTTGTACAGAAAAATGCATTCCTGATTGGCTTAAAGGTCTAGAAATGTAACAAGTAAGAATCGAAAAGAGGCATGGTTAGATCTTGGATTAATATTGAGACTTGTAGGAAAAATAAAATAATTTACGAAGCTGATTTTTACTCATTTGTTCCCTTCATTTCTATGTTGCTAGCGTTAACGTCTCCAAAAATTCTAGATCCGAACACAACCAAAATGTCATAGTCATCTGTATTTAGTAAGGCACAAGCATGACTTCTGAATCACCCACAAACGCAGAACATAAAAAAGAAAACAAAATCTTAGAGTACCTCATAAAGTTCATCTCCAACTTTTGTTGCACTATGGACTCGAAATCTGCAAGCATTTGCTGGAGAGGTAAGAAATTAGCATCCGATGGATTCAACTGCACAATCTGATTGTCTCTTGGTAACCCGAAGGAGTTCTCCCTCTCGTAAACTTTTCCCGTATCACCAACTGAAATGCCCAAACTCTCCTGCAAATCCCTCAACAACTCCTTGCTTATAAACAACTGCTGCAGAGCCTTCTCCAGTTTACTACTCACTGAACAAAAGGTGTTTTCCTCTTCAGTCAACAGCCACTCGATCGCGTCTCTCTCGTCCACCTCTTCACATTCTGTGGCCACCAGGTCATTGTTCGCGCTCTGTTCTTTAATCTCGCAACTCGCTTTCAGCATCAAATCTTCCTCCACTTCGACACACTTTAACAAACAATCCAGTGTTTGGATCAAGTTTTCCTCTCCAAACACCTCTGGACTTTTATTCGACTCTCTCGGAGATGTATATGAATCTTTTGTTGCCTCAACGATGACGAAACTATGTATCTCTTCTCTGATGAGATTCTCAAAATCGTGAGCATCAAATTCCATTTTCCATTCCATGATCATTTCTCTAATGAATACCATGCATATATCCTCCATCAATTTGCTCTCAATGGAACTTTCAAGGAAATTAAGCGGAGTTCTCACCTCTTGATGGTTTCGGCTAAATGAACAATCCAGTGTTTGGATCAAGTTTTCCTCTCCAAACACCTCTGGACTTTTATCCGACACTCTCGGAGATGTATATGAATCTTTTGTTGCCTCAACGATGAGGAAATTATGTATCTCTTCTCTGATGAGATTCTCGAAATCGTGAGCATCAAATTCCATTTTCCATTCCATGATCATTTCTCTAATGAATACCATGCATATATCCTCCGTCAATTTGCTCTCAATGGAACTTTCAAGGAAATTAAGCGGAGTTCTCACCTCTTGATGGTTTCGGCTAAATGACTTGCATATGGGGAATTGGTTTCTCTCTTCCTTGATAAGGTTTCCACTTGAATCACAATCCATCCCCTTTTTCCATTCCTCAACAATTTCCTTCAATAAAAAGGTAAATATATCATCCCTTGTTGCACTGGTAGTTTCATAGTTCTCTAACTCAAGGTAGAAATCTTTCAACAACCCTTTGAAAAGAATGGCATAAGTCTCTTCCATTATCATAATTTCGGCCTTCGAATCATCCCTTTCTTGTTTCAGCCTCCTTATCTCATCATTCAAGCCTGTTTGCTTTCTACAACACATTGAATCAACACATACTTTCTCACCAAGTTCCTGTCCATCTGAAAATTTTCCTTTCTCATCTTGAATTTTCCCTTTCCACTTAATGACATTGTCCAATCTTGCAACAACTTCTTGGATCCTTCTTTCTGGGTAATTAGGATCCTCAAGTCTCTTGCTAGATAAGCTCTCCTCCTTTTCAAGAAGAATCATCTCCCTCTTCAACCGGTTCAACTCTTCGCGTTGTTTCCTTATGATAGACTCATGACTCTTTATCATCTTCGCGACATGACTTACATCACCATCTTTATCTTCATTGCGTGGCTCTTCTGAAACACCAAATTCCGGTAAAGGCTCACTACTCGCTCGCCTTATCTTTGTTGAAAGTTTTAAACTTTCAAGGGTTTTGACCCCTTTAGCTTCCTTTTCGTTTGAACAACATAGATCCCCAAGTTCACGGTGCAAGCAAGTGATCTCCTCCATCAATTGCCCCCAATTATCATCCAAAAGTCCACTAGGAGATTCATGTTTGGTTCTCTTTTCCAATTCAACTTCAAAAATTTCACTGACATTTTCCATGAACCCCTTAATCAAGATCAACATTGTCTCCTTCTCAATTTTCCACCCCCATTGCTTTTCCAAAGGGCGCATTTCCACGTGCTCCATCCTTCCGAAAGCAAGATCCAAAGTCCCTTTCAACCCATCTATGTCCGAGCTCATTCGCTCGATCACTATTTTTTGCTCTGGCCTCGTGAATTGATTCTCCGTTGTCATTTCAAATTCCTCACCCCATGAAGGAAACTCGTTTCCACCGGTTAAACTTATCCTCTCATCCTCTAGCTTCTGTTTGATACTCCAGACCTGTTGATCCACAGAATGTTTCAGTTCCCTTATACCACCTCCTCTTTCTCCTTCATCAAATCCCTCGCTCTTTGTCCTTTCAAACTCAACTTTTGCACGCAAAGATACCAATTCCCTCTCTTTCAAATCCAGCGTTTGCCTTAGTTTCCACTCATTTTCGAATCTCTCTAATAACTCTTTGTCTTTCTCGACCATTCCAATCTGTAATTCCTCGATGCGTCCCCTTACCATGTTTCTGCTTTCCATCAAATCCGAGAGCATTTTCTCCCGATTGGTTTCAGGAACATCTGCCTTTTCTTCAATCAGTTTTGAACATCCCTCCACTAAAATCATGGCCAGTTCATAGAACTTGGATTTTGCACTCAATAGCTCAATGGATCCATCTGTGGATTCCACATTTTCGTGGGCTTTGTCCATTGCAGACCTTAACAGTCTCAGCATTATTGAATCGGATCCTAACCCGCATCCTATGATTTCCCCAAAAATGTCATCCATTTTCAAGAAACACACACTACTATATAAACATATGGCGCCTACACGGAGATCAACTCAATCAATCTGTTTGCTTTTGTTGAATCGGATGACTGAAAGGGTCTTTGTTTGCTGTGAAATAGGGAAGTCAAGGGGGTTAGAGAGAGACTTGTTCTAAATCAATTACAAGGACCACCCGGCACCCACTTTGTTAGGCTATTTTATGCATTTAGTTCCAAGCCTTTTGTCAGTTATGGTAGTTAGAGAACAGTTGAGAGCTCATCATCTCTATATTGTCCACGTGTCTGCCGTGGCCGCTACAGAAAAGAGACGTGGCTAATTTCAAGAAGGAAAAGTCTACAATACACACCCCTTGAAAAGTTGTATCATATGCACCTATTTTATGGTTCATTCATATCATTTTAAAGTATTTCGTAACTTTTGTTCTAGAATTTATAACTTTTCAACAGTACGATTTGTAACATTTTCATTATGATTCATAACATTTTGGTGTATCTCGTAACCTTTATATGATTCGTAACTTTTTGGCAATACGATTCGTAACATTTTTCCTATAATTCATAAAATTTTGGAGATGCATATAATATACACCCAAATAAAATGGTGTGTATTATAGTCTTTCCCTTTCGAGAATCGGTCTATAGAGGATGAGAGGGTGAAGAGGAGCTGCTCCACAAAGTCCTCGTGGATCGAACTGAACAATACACAATGGAATAGAAACATAAATATGGAACTCTGTTTCTGAAATCAGCTTGTCATCCGCCAAAGCATCCTCACATTTGTTGGCTTTCGGTATACAAGCTTGATTGCGAGCGCATCAAACCCCTCGGGCAAGAACCTGCAATCATGAACCACGTTGCATAGGGGTTGACAATCCAAAATGTTTCTTGAAAAGAGTACGATAATGTTCATCTCGTCGATTTTCACCTCAATTCTTTTTATGTTTTCTGTATAAGCCAACTGTAGCCCCATCCCTTTGTGCCCAGAATTCCGCCATAATGCTGGGGAGTTAGCCTTCATCTCTAGGCAAAAACTCCCAACCAACCTTTTCCCTCGTGGTCTCAAATTAGACCACCCGTGCTTGCTCTTCCGGTGGTGAGATCCGCCCGCCAGCCTATCATTGTTGAGTTTGAATCCATCCACGGGGTCCATCCGACAAGAATGTTGCTTTTCCCCGTGATTTCCCGAAACAGAAAAGATTTCTCTGTCATAGTATTAAGATTTCTCTATTCGTTTTGCTTTCTCATTCCAGTAAGGATGGCCAACTCGGCCGATCCGTCCGTATTTGATCCGTTATCCGTCCCGAACGGATCGAATTTTTTGGAGATTTTTCCGATATCGAGGCAGATTCGGATTTATTTTTTAAAAAAAATTTCGAAGATCGGATCGGAGTCGGAGGTAAGTCTGCCTCCGATCCGTCCCGAATCCAAGATCTAACCCGTATCCGATCTGCCTCCGAATATCCAACTATATAAATACTTCTTATTTTGATTTTTGAGGGTTAGTCAATAGTCAGTCTCCTACCCAGCCAACTTCACTTCACATGAGTCTCCCTCCCCTCGCCCATGACTCCCCCCCCCCCCCCCCTCCCCTCCCCTCCCCTCCCCTATCTCTCTAAAAAAACCCCGCTAGCTGAGAGATGCAGCAATCTCCCGTAGGAACGGCAGCGGCGAGACTCCCTCCTCGAATCCAACAGAACACTCCTCCTCTTCACCACTTCCACTCCACCGTCTCCGTACAGAAGCTACGTCGTTTCAACACCCTGATCCTCGTCTTCCGATTCGCTGCATTCTGCTCCTCCGACACCGCTTCTGTTTTCATGCTCGTTAACCCTAGAGGCCCCAATTCCTCTCGTTGGTATGACTTTGATGCCATCAGGTATGCATACACACACGTTAGTTTTATCAGTGGTTTTTTTTTTTTCAATCTATTAGCTTTTCTTTTTTTTTTCGAGTTCCAATCTTCTTTTTTTCAAATTCGGATTCGGATATCCGATCGGATCTCTATTCCCCGTTCGGAGCGGGGATGGAGGACCAAAATATATATCTGTTCGGAGTTCAAGGCGGATTCAGGAGTAGGTGGAAGGTTCAGATTCAAATTCAGATATAACAATATCCACCTCCGATCCGCCCCGTTGCCATCCCTACATTCCAGAGGAGTACAAAATCACAATAAGATACAATTCTGATGAAAGAACCATTCTTTTCCAAGTAGTGACAAGTACTGAGTTTTTCCAAGACACATCAAATACAAGAGCAAATTTTTGACATCAATGATCGCTTATTAATCCTCGTTTATTTCGTGGTGTACGTTACTGCTAGGCAATACAATCCCACCTTATCTTAACAAAAGAAACAGATGACCAATTATTCACCTACGCCCCACCAACTTCCACGGCAGTTTCGGCCTCTCCGCCACCGCGTTCAGCCCTAGTCCTCAACCACTGAACAACCTCCCCAAACACCAACTCGACATTCTCATCCGGCTCACCAATCAGCTGGTGCCACATCCCAGGGTAAACCCGAATCGTCTTATCCTTACTCGCCGCTTTCTTATACAACTCCTCCACACAAGCCGGGTCGCAAACAACGTCGCCGCCGCCGTGTACGATCAAGAATGGCACATCCACCTCTGAAAACCTCGATTGCACCTCTCTACATATCCTAATCAACTCAACCGCTGTCGCGGCTCGAGGCTTTGCCGTGCTCCGCCGTGGACTCGCAAACGCTAGCTTCCGCTTCCACTCCTCCTTGAACGAAACCTCCGGAATCGATCCACGAGTGGGAACTACCTGCAGGGGCGGACGCAAAATTTGAGTATTTGGTGACCAAACATTACAAATGAAATCGGAACATAAGAAAAATACTACCGGAACAAATTGGGAAAATGCAACTAAAAATTATTATCATATACTTATACGCGTGGACCTCACAAGATGCATAGACCTCGAACGAAACTGAATGCATATGTATTCGGATTTGTGTCCAACCATCTGCATAAATATACTGAAATAAATATAAATATAAATACTGAAAATGCATATTTATGCATTCGGATTTTTGCTCCACATATAAATATACTGAAAAAATGCTCGCATTATTGTGTATTCAGATATTTTTCAAACCCAAAATTCAGAAGCGGACGTGCCATCTCTATTCTCTCTGTCATGGTCTAAAATGCTGTTATAAGAGCATCTTCAAGGAAGTTAACAAAATTCTATACCCAATTTAGCTTTGGTGACGCATATATCTATATATATGACAAGTTGAGGAGCCATTTGCTACTAGTTGACTCTGAGGGACTCTTGTCACTCTTCAACCTTTAAATTTGTTATTATAAAAAAAAACCTTTAAATTTGTTACTCCTACTACTCTGTTTGACTTTAAAGGATCAACTTTTCCAAAAAATTCAATTAATCCACCAACATCTATTGTTATATTTGATGAAGTGTCAATTTGAGTAATCACTATTGTTATATTTGAATGTGACTAGGAGGTCATGGGTTTGAGTTGCGGAAACCTCTCTACTTGCACGGATAAGACTTGTACATTGAGAGAGAGAGAGAACCTGGGTCCCCTTGCTTTTCAATGTACCCACCACCTACTCATTCATTTACCTATTTTTTGATCCCCTTACTTTACAAAAAGTTTGCATTCACAATTAGCTTTCTAACATAAAAGTTCAAAAACGCAAACCAAACACAGTGTACGTACATCAAAAGAGAGAGAACCTGGGTCCCCTTGCTTTTCAAGGGACCCACCACCTACTCATTCATTTACCTACTTTTTGATCCCCTTACTTTACATAAAGTTTGCATTCACAATTAACTATCTAAAATAAAAGTTCAAAAACGCAAACCAAACACAGTGTACGTACATCAACTCTTCCCAAACTCCGCAATGGCGGAAACCTCGTACACTGGGTTTGCCCTTTTTTATTCTCTATCTTCAAATTTGAAGAGTGAGAAAGCTACACCAGAAAGGTATAGGAAGTTTGCTACCTCCCCTATGGTTCCTTCTGCTAACATGGTGTTTGTACCAAAAAATAACCGCCCACTAAAAGGCCGCCACGTGGTGCTGGCTCCATGTATTTTTGGTGCAGCCGAACTTGGGATTACCTGGAGATAAAAGGGTTCAAATCATGGACTTCATGGCAGTTGGTTTGGGAGCTCATGGGACTCTTGGCAAGGTACAATCCATTGGCCAATTTGCCTACAAGAACTTCTCGTGCATGTTGCAAAGTGGGGGTAATGGGATTGTGGCAAGTAACTGCCATTTTCAGGCTATAAAAAGAGAAGACCAAGATCAGAAAATGGCCCCTTCAAACACACAACTTCAAGTTCCTACTTCAATTATTTTTTATTTCGGTTCCTGCCACACTATGTTTATTTTTCTGCACATTTCAATTTCAACAACTTCGTAGTTGCTTGTAACTTTTATTATTTTCGGCAATGGAGATCCCGAGCATTTCCATTTCAACAACGTCCTTTACGTTTGAGCACCAAGCGTTTTCCATTCCTACGGCGTTTACAAAGTTTGAGTACCGCGCTCGTTCCTCTCTTTGAGAAAATGGTAAAGTCCTCTTCCGTTGAGGCAAAAATGAACCAATGGTGGATTTCATGTACCGCACACAACTCGCTTGTTCAAAAGTCAGAATCAAGCTCTCTAGCCTAATTCACGTTTGGATCACCTCACGGTTCTGGCACACCACCAATCTCAATCACACAGCCAAGGCATATGTTTCGCTAATTTTTTTCAAGGAAAACACATGGATCTTTAGTTTAGTTTTTACTTTGCTATCTCCCTTGAACATACTCTAATGAAACCTTTGCTTGGGCAGGCAGACTATATAGTTAAAAAAATTTGCTAATAAAACTATTATCACTACCTCCCAAATATGAAACATTTGCTTGCTACTCGTTTTCACTACTCGAATCTCCGGCCTCCTAGTTGTTTGGGCAGGCAGACTATATAGTTAAAAAAATTTGCTAATAAAACTATTATCACTACCTCCCAAATATGAAACCTCTGCTTGCTACTCGTTTTCGCTACTCGAATCTCCGGCCTCCTAGTTGTTTGGGTAGGCAGACCTATATAGTTTAAAAATTTTGCTAATAAAACTATTATCACTACCTCCCAAATTGCTTGCTTGTACAAAAAATCGTGTCTTTCAGAACAAAAAAAAATATACTTCCGAGCATAAAATTTTGGATAAATTGAAGAGGAGGACATACTATAAGGTTTTTGCTATAATAGACATAAATATTTTCCCGTAAGATCTAAAGGACATTCTGCTTAGAATTTACAAAAAAAAAACCCTTCCAAGATTGACTAGTATTGACCAAGGTTGACCGCCGTTGAAAGTACTTAAAACCCTAGGTACCTTATGAAAATGCCTAAAATATTAGGATACCTTATACATGAGAGTGCCTAAAACTCTAAGGTACCTTATGAAAGTGCTTAAAACCCTATGGTACCCTATGAAAGTGCAACAAAATAAAAAAAAACGAAAATATATATTTTGTGTTAGCCAAACAAAATCCTTGTCTCATTTAAGACAATTTAAATGACAAAATACATGTTTTGTGTTAGCCAAACAAGACCATTGTCTCATTTAAGACAATTTAAATGAATATATTTTTTGTGTTAGCCAAACAAAGTCCTTATCTCATTAATGGCAATTTTGTTTTTTCACGTGCTCTAAACTCTAAAATATTTTTATTAATAGACTTTACACATCACAAAAACTTAGGCTGGACTAAAACTTCTATGAAATTGTTTCATTCAAACTTTATACTAATATGCTGTAAAATTTTTGAATTTGTTTACAGTTACACCATATAAAACACACCCGACAAGCAATATGGGAGGGGATGGTACAGCTACAAAAATTAATAATAATAATAATAACTGAAACTTTTCCAAAGTGGTTGGATGTACATAGTACAACTATCAAAACCCCGTGTGTGGCCACGGATGATCCGAATTGCTTAATAATTTTTAAAAAGAAATTGAGTGGACCTATGCGAAAATCGTCTCAATCTGATATATGTATAGGCGTTCAATCCAAACTTTAAAAAATCAGATGATCCGAGCCGTTCACAAATGGAAGATTGAAACAAGCACCTACACATATTAGATTGAGACGATTTCTACACGGGCCACTCAATTATTTTTTTAAATTATTGAGTGGCTCGGATCATCCGAAACCTAAATTGAGCCTGCATGCGTGTTGATGGGGGTGTTCGGTGGGTGTATCATCTTTCAAAAACCCTCAAGCTGGAATTAAAGTTTACCTGCCACGTCGGCACCACTGCCGCTAATATGGACAGGAAGTGCTCCAGCGGCCACGGCGGCTTGTACTTGTCGCTGATCCCACACATAGCGCCGTTCAGCACGATCCCGTCGTACGGTCGGCCGCCGCGCCGGAGAGCTATCAAAAGAACGATCGCTCCGCCGAGGGACTCGCCGTAGAGGAACGACGGCAGCGACGGCGCGTGGCGAGCGCGGAAGGAGTCGAAGAAGGAGACGCAGTCGTCGACGACGGGGCTGACGTCGGGGATGTGGTTGGAGAGGCCGTCGGAGAAGCCGTGGCCCTGGTGGTCGATGGCGCACGTGGCGAATCCCGATTTGGCGAGAAGGACGGCGGTCAGCTGGAGGAACCAGCTAGTCTCGCCGGTGTAGCCGTGGACGACGGCGACGGTGCCGAGGATTTCGGTCGGGGGGAGTGGGGTCCAGGACTGGGTGAAGAGTTTCATGCCCCTAGGGTTTGTGATGTACTCGGAGGAGTGAGTCACTGAGTGGCGGGCGTAGAACTCGGACGGGGTTAGTGAGCCGAATGGGCTCTTGTCGTTGGCCTCCGATACAGGGTGCACCATTTCTGATCAATTGTACTGAGCCTGCTATATTTTAGAGAGACAGAGAGAGAGAGAGAGAGAGAGAGAGAGAGATTTTTTGGGATTTATGTAGGAGAGAGAGAGAGAGAGAGAGAGATTAGTTTCGAGAAATTAAATGGGAGATGAAGGAGGTAGGTGGGGTATTGTTTTTGTCGTGACCATAATATGATACGGGGTATCTGGTGCCAAAAATTATCCGCTATTATATTTATTTAATGCAGCTGATTTTCTCATCCATCTATTTGTTAATGTCATTCTTATTTTTATTTTATTAGGATAAATTTATTAAAACACCCTTATATTTGAAAAGTAAAAAAAAGCTAGCATCATAAAATGCAATGGCGTTTTAATAAATTCATCTTGATAAAAACAAAAAAAAAGTGATGTTAACAAATAGAGAAGTGTCAAAATAGCTTTATTTAAAATGATTTTCCGATTTCATTTCTGGTCAAAATAAACTTTTAAATTTTTATTAATATTTAAATTAAAATACTACATAGAAAATAATTTGTTTTTCTGATATTTGAAATAGAAAAAAATAAACTTGAAATGTTGTTTTTTCGGAATTACTAACGATTCTAGTTTAAAAATGTACTAACAAAGTAAAATATGGAGTAGCGCTTTCCTTCTTTTTTTTATCAGCAAACACTTTTTTTGTGTGATGCACGATCAGTGATTATAATATTGGAGTATTAAGTTTTATTTAATTAAATATAATACCTAATCCTTCTTATCAATTAAAAATGAGATACTAGACACGTAGGATGGGGTCCGCAACATAATGTTTAGCTTTTGAATTTTACTATTTAATCAAAATTTATATTATAAAATAGAATGAAAAATGTCTAAGCATATAAATTGTAACGATCCAAATTTTGACCCTATTTTTTTCAAATAAAATTTAGTGATCTTACTCTTAAATTATTAATTAAGAAAATTGCTAATCCCCCCGACACACACCCCCGGCCCCACCTCCCTTTTCCCATTATACCTCGCCCCCCCCCCCTCTCTCTCTCTCTCTCTCTCTCTCTCTCTCTCTCTCTCGCCCTTTTCTTTCTTTCTTTCTTTACCGTTTGGTTCTTCTTCTTTTTGTTCCTTTTCTTTTCAGTTTCAGTTTCGTTTTTTTTTTTCATTTTATTTTCAGTTTCGTTTTTTTTTTCATTTTATTTCCTTTTTTTTCTTTCCAGTTTGAATTTTTTTTTCTCTTTAATAATAGAATCAAGTCTAATTCTAGGCTTTGTAAAGTAATTGAGAGAAAAAAAAAGTGTTTCAATTGATCATGTTTATCCGACTGTTTTATTTTTATTTTTTTGTCCTTTATAGATTAAAAAATATAGTTACTAAAATAAGTGTTTCAATTTTCAATCCGTTTGAACCGGTGCAAAGTTGTTATTTTTCTGATCATTTCATCTTAAATGGTCCTAATAAATTTTTGACTCCAAGGCCTTTCAATGGATACCTTAAGAGAGTTTTGAAACTAAATAATGAGTCTTAAGGTATTTGTTGAAATGCCTTAAACCAAAAAATTCATTATGACCATTTAAAATAAAATAATAATAAAAACGATTTTTGCTTTGATTTAACTGAATTGAAAATTAAAGCACTTAATTCTTGAATTATATTTTTAAATATACAAATGGTGTATTTATAGAAATTAAATAAATAAGGTATAAGTAATTAAATAAAAAAATAAATTAAAAAGTAGGGGGGACCCGGGGGCTCAACTGCCCTCATTGGCACAGTAGCCCCTACGAAGCCCCTAAAACGTTTCCGTTTTAGTTATAAAAAAAAATAGAAACCAGCCATTTGCAATCCTATGGAGTAGAGACGTGATTTGAAGCAACATACTACTGAATCAGTTAAGAGGATTTATACTAAATAATAGTTAACAAATTTATTAAATTGTACTATAGTTAAAAAAAAGTAATCCTAAATATAACATTTGTATTTTGGATTAGTATGTCGTTTGCAAAATACATTTCGTAATTAGTTCCCGAACACTAATTGTAATCTTAATTGAAAATAGAATTTGAGTTAACCAAAAAAAAATAAGAAGGGAGGTAAATGGGAAAAGAAACAAATAAAGAAAATAATTGAAAAATAAAAAAAAAAGATTCAAAATGGAAGGAAATAAAAGGAAATAAAGAGAAAAAAAACGGAAAAAAAAATCCAGCCGAAAAAAAACAAAAAGAAAATAAAGAGGAAAAAAGAAAAAGAAAAGTAAATGGGCGGAAGGGGGAAGCAGGAGAAGAAGGGAGGGAAAAAAAAAAGTAAATGGAAGGTGGGAGGTGGGAGGAGCAGGAGAAGTAAAACGGGGGGAGGGGAGGGGGTAATATGGGAAATGGGGTGTGGGGCCGGGGGTGGGGTGTCGGGAAAAAAAAGCAGCCCTCATTAATTAATTAGGATAAGTTGTCTAATTAATCTAATTTGTATAATTATCTAGGTAATTGAGGACCCTAAACTTTCCTAATTAAACCCAACCTTATACTCCACCATCACCTCACTACCTATCACATTTCCTTTTCCCCTAAAATCAGTCGAACCACCACCCTCTCATCTGCATTTTGCAGCAGCCCCATAAATAATGCTACACACACAACAGTCGTGCAAAACTCTTTACACAATCAATCTATGATCGTCTATTATTGTAATTAATTGTCAAAATTTATTTCATTTATGATCAGTCATAAATCGTTAACAAATTATTTTTAATCCAAACCATTCAAATATATCTGGACGATTAGAATTAATTGCACAAGATATCAGTCGTGGATGTAGCATTTTTGGCAGCCCCATCCCCATTACCTCCCCTCACATCTCACTCTTCCCCACACTCCATCATCTCTTTTCCAACAAAAACCAAACCAAACCCACCCCCATTCCCAATTATTCAGCTGAAGGGAGATAAAGAAGAAGAAAATTACCTCCTCCTCCTCCTCCTCCTTCCAAAACTCGACAACACATATATGCTATAACTCTAAACCTACTACCATTTATCATTCCACTTCCTCATTCTCTCCTCAAATCAAAACTCAACGAATTCTCTACTTCCCCATTTTCTTTCGGCAAAACACACACACACATAGGAGCAGGCTGAGCAGCGAGAGAGGAGGAACCGGAGCTGAACCACCCGCCGGATCCCACCATCACCGTCGGTTTCCACCATCATCACCGAGCACCACCACCTGAGCTCCTCACCAGCTGCCGACCAGTACAGCCACCACGGAACAGCACCACCACTGCCGTGCTCATCCTCATCTCAGCCGAGCTCCGCCCCGCCACCGAAATCTCTCCGAACCCCGTTCGCCGGACAAGAGGTAGTTCGGAACTCACCTCCTTACGTATATATCGTGTTTCTATATTGATTTTAGCGTTTTGGTGTAATTGTATATTTGTTTTCGAACCCAACATCGCCGTTCGAGTCCGGCCGAAACCACTTTTTTCCGACGTAAAACAGCCACTGGAATTTGAAATGGGTTTTGGAATAATTACAGTTTAGCCCCTCAAGTTAGGTTAGTTTATAAATCCAACCTGAGTGTATTAGAATCTAATATTGTAAGCCCTAAAGTTAAAGTTTCCGGTTCAATCCTAGTTTTTGTAGCAAATGTGAATTATTATAATGCCGTCAACACTCCAAAATGATTTAGAGTAGACGTAGATTTTTTTTCCGAAAAATGAAAGGAAAAACGAGAGGAATCGAATTAGTTTTTTTAAATAATTCCAATCCCATGATTAGTTTTTTTATCGCACAATTAAATGTTTTTAGCATGTTTCGTTGAAATGTTGAAGTGCTGGTTATTTTACTGTATTATACTTGTAGATTGGACAATTAGGTTCCCGGGTTGGTTGCGATGTATGGATTTATCATCTTAGACATGAAAATATGATTAATGAAAAATGAAATAATGTGAGAGGCTGTGATTTTGGAACCCATGGAAATGTATTGTTGGAGGATGATTGGTGGTGGATTAGTTGGAAGTGTTGATTTACAAAACTCTGGGTACAGTATAGTGGTGATCGACTCTCGGAAATGGGACGGGACATAAGGGTGGTATTGTGCTTTTGTCACAACCCGAGACAGAGTGTGCTTGTGCTCACCCGGTGAAGTTTTATCCGAACTTATGGTCGCGGATGAAATATCCTGGTATATAACTTGGGTATTTTTCATCCGGATCTGAAAAAGGGTCATCAGATCACACCTGTGCCTTGCGCGGGAGATTTCACATAAGTGGAAGAAGAGTAATGAAATATTTAATTGTTCTCTCTTTATGTTATGTTTCAATTCATTTCAATTATTTTATATGTCCTGCTGCTTATAAGTTAAGGATTTTCGGGTGGATTTTGACTATTGAGAGTTTTCGCTCACTGTACTACATTGCCCTGGTCTTCAAACGCTAGGCACCGAAGACAGAACAGAAGTGCTATACAATCTGGCTGAAGTCAACACTGCTAAGGAGGGAGCCAAAGAACCCTTGTTTTCGTATGCTTAGTCGCTTTGATTAATTTAAGTCAACTTTATTTTGAAAGCTTCAAAGTTTATTAATTTGTGAATTATAACATTTTGACAAATTCGGCAACTTAAACTTATTTTAATATGGTTGCAATATGATGAAATCTGCTTTTGGAATGGTGATGTATTAAATCTATGAAGTCCTTATGGAAAAATTGTCTTTTAAATATTTTATTAATATTCCGAGAAATCGGGTCGTTACATAAATACTCACAACTCTAAAGTCTCCGATACCTTAAATCATTTTTCTAAGAGATATAGAGCATATGTTGCAGATCTCCCCTAATAAATATAAGAAAATGACTTTCCTTTTTTATCCATTGTCACTTTCTTTTTTTTTCTTTTTTATGTGAAATTACTAAATTATCCTTACCTCTTGAATCACTTTTTCCATATGAATAGCAATTTGATATTTCCACGTGAATAAAAACAAAGAAGGGACTGCCATTTGATAAAAATGAAGTATTAAAATCATTCCCCTGGATAAATCCCCTCATGTATTAGGCTCTTTATGGAGAATGCGTTTTCTCTTTCACCTCTCTCTTCTTCACACAGAATTTTAATGCAATAAAGATTGCATTGCACAGTGGGCCTTTGAGTGAAAAAAAAAAAAACAGACAAAAAAGCCCAGAAAACTGGCTCAAAAGTTGTTTTTTTGCAGCCCAAAATTCATCAAATGACAAGTTGGGCCGGTTCCCACTTTTCCGGGCTTGTTACTGCCACCAACTGCGTCCGGACCTAGTGTCTGGACCCGATTTTTTTTCAATGCAGACTCCAATGATTTTGACAAAATACAAAAAACGCCAATTATACTAACATTATTAGTTTAAGGTTCCGTTCCAGAACCATAAATAAGGATTTATTTTTTAAAAAGATAATTTTAAACTCAAAAATAATATGTTTACGCAAATAATTTTTCTACTAATATGGATCTTGTTTGATAGATCTCATCAAGATCTTTTATACTGTGCAAAAAAAAATAAAAAAATTTATTTTTCATTTGCATTATTTTTTAGTGTGAAAATGTGAAATAAGCTACTTATTTTTTCAGAAGGTTTCTGGAACGGGGCCTAAGATTATTTCAATTAAACACTTAAAATAACTTGGACATGTATTTGGTGCAGTTTTTGATAACTAAAAATAAAAGTACAGATTTCTTATTTTTATTTTTGTGAAATAAGGTGTAGAATATCTTATTATCAAGTAAATGTCTATATAATCTTAGTCATCATTCAATAAAAACACTCTTGAATTAAGTGCATTTTTTGAAAAAGTTATTTTACAAATTTAAATAAGCCAAAAAAAAAAAAAAAAAAACACTACAAATTGAAATTTTGTGAGATTATCTATGGGGTAAAAAAACACATAGTACAAAGATACTGGGGATATTTGGGAGCCAATTTTTTCTAGATCACATATATCAATTTGTAAATACAAATTTTGGATTATAATCACAACTTGCGAAAATGTTTGGATAACATGAGTGGAATAAAATTTTACAGCAAAATAGCGTTTGGAAGTATAAGAGTAGTAGATTAATTTTAACTTTGATTTTGACCATTATGCCCTAGCCTTCTATTTATATTACTATTAACCTCCTACGCATAAGTTTCGTAATCAATAAATACGATATATGTTTTGTGTTCAGGTTGGCAAATTTGGCATTGATCCCAGCCAGATTCCCAATAAAAGAAAAAAAAGAAAAAGGAAAAAAAGAAGAAGGTAATTACTCCAAATAGGAGGTGGATATGTCTGTTACGGTAACGTGATGTGCTATTCAAAATCAAGCGCATAAATTGTAGTGATCTGCAATATTTATTTCCCTAATTTGATCTTCTCCCAGTTGGGTGTCGAGCGAGTGGCACGTGGCAGTATCCGCCAGCGATCTCAACCGTCCAAACGTGTTTTTGACAGTCCAGATTTATTCTATCTCTCCCCTCACCCCACTACTCTCTCTCCTCTCTCTCTCTCTCTCTCTAAAATCCGGACCGTCCTAAACACGTTTGGGCGGTTGAATTGAAATAGCCGACGGGATATCGCGTGTGTGCATGGTAGGCGCTGGCCCCCAAAAACTACTCCACAAACCCAATCAAAAAGGTCACGTTAAAAAGCAAGGGGAGGATCGAGTTGGCTGGTCAAGTGTATATATATCCTTTAAAAAAAGAAATGAAATGCACGAGCTTCTTGTTGAGAGACTTGGAAGTTCCCTGTCAGGTCCATTGAATGGAAAAACAAGAATCAACCTTATGACAAAAAAAGATATAACTACAACTAAACCATTCTGACGCATGTATGTAGCTCATTCTTTAATGTGTGTTACTGAGTTTGCATTTTATGTGTGGTGATTGTTGAAAATCTTCCCTCTCGCTAACATCCCATTAAAGATACTTCCATTAAAGGGTGATTCTCTGTTTACAAATCTTTCAAACACCTCATTTAAGGTCATCCACAGTGGTATAATAAAAAATAAATAATCAAAAGTTGACACATCGGCTTTTGATTATTCATTTAAGAGGTTTCTAAGCTTAACAATGTTGAGATCCATAGTGGTCACTTCTAGTCCATAACCACAATAAATGGTCCACTACAATTTCACTCACACTCTCTCTCCCTTTGTTCTTCCTAGTGTTCTCTATCAAAACAACGCTAAAACTTTTTTTTTCCCTATTCCTGTAGCCTATCTAACCAAACTAATACTATCACAAATCCACCACTCTCTTAATCTTTCAAAAAAAAAAAAAAATAGATGTGTTTTTGAATTTAGAAAAAAATGCAAGGTTCTTCATGTACTCAACCACAGGGGAGGAACGAAAAATGAATAAAATAGAAATGGGAAAGAAAAGTGAAATACCTTAATCTGGCGACGATAGATTGAATAATTTAAATTGTAGATCAGTGAGAGATATGAGCTTCACTTTTGGAGGGAAAGAAAAAAAAAATTTGTTGATGAAGTGAAAAAGATATAGAGCAGGCGAAGAAAAGAAGAAGAAAATACCAATTGAAACACGCGTGTATACAAATTTTGAACATGTTAACTTATGTGGTATGAGATCCACAAAATTTGATTATTGAAAAAGGTTGGTAGTTTTGGTTATCTAAAGCCCAAAATTTGATTATTTCTAAGGATGCTGCTAAGTTTGATTGGAGAAATTTTTTTATCCACCGCCGGTGTACAGTAAAACCCACTTTTCCACTACCGCATATTATGGACCCCACCGAGTGTCGATTCTTGTAATCTGAACCGTTCATATTTTAAGACTTGCAATATAGTATTGCCATGCAAAAAATCAGTTTGATCAGAAGTCGATAAATATATCAAATTTTGAATTTTGGTTTATAAAATGAACAATCTGATTTCTATCAATAATAATAAAGATAAACTGTTAATTTTACAAAGCAAAATTTATTTTTTGATAATTCTATCAATGTCTTATCAAGTTTATTTTGTATAGATATACTATTATGTGGGGTTTACAAGATGAACGGTTCAAATTAACAATAAACACACGGTAGGATCGAAAAGGTGGTGGTGAAAAAGTGGAGTTTTCCACCGGCAGTGGAAAGAATTCAATCTCGTTTGATTATACCATCGTGAGCCATCTTTTACACCGATATTGTTAATTTTAAAAATAATTGATTTTTGATTATACTACTATATATGGCCTACTATGATTGAGTTTCACAACATATTTTGACAATCCGAAACATTAATTTTGTAGGTTTTGTAGGTTTCAACACGCACATTATATTTTCATGCAAAAAAAAAAAAATCAAATTTATCAATTATCGGCAGCGAAATTAAAGCTACACAATTCTCAAGGAAAATGAATCATTAACATTCTTCTCATTAATCAATTGCTTTTTTTTTTTTTATACATCGTAATCAATTGGTTGAGTTGCGCAATATTCGATTTCTGGCCGATCTAATTTTTTTGCGTAATGACATCTAGAGCTACAAAATGATTGTCATGTTGTAAAAAAACAATTTTTTACCGGTACAAGATATGTATTACCGGTTAAAATTAAAGAACACAACAAAATCGTTGATTAATGAAATCGACGACTCGTGTGCCGCACTACACGCGCACTATACCGAGGTGCACAAGATCCTAAAAAATGATTACACATATCAAAGCCCTTTTTACAAAGGACTCACAGAGCCTGTAGTGCATCTTGTATGCAACATCCAATCGTCTATTTTCGCAATTGATGAATCAGATTTGTTAACTCTTATCAGTAAGAATTAAGTTTGACCAGTAAGAGTACTACATCGAATTTGAATTATTAAGGGAAACTTAAAAATTCGTACTTATTGCCATTTTCACTTATGAATTCATCATGTCCTTTTCAGCAACTTATGATTTCGTCATTCTCATACTTTTAATACCGATATTGCCTTTCGAGTGTTGTTAATTGTATAAATGTATATATTTTAAACCATATATGTAATACAAGCTTTTCGATTTCTTGGTAAATTATTTGTAGCATTTATCGTGAAATATATCTATATGTTCCTATTATTTTATGGTTAATTATTTGTACTGTTTACCATGAAACTATTTCATGGTTAATTATTTGGACCGTTTACCATGAAATTAGTCCAGCGAAATTTCTTAGGCCGCTGCACAGACCAATTCATATAAGGATAGTTTGAAATGTACAAATACTTATGTTTACATCCCAAAATTCTTGTCAATTCTCGTCTATATAGGCTAAGAATTTTAGGATGTAATCATAAGTAATTTTCATCCCAAAATTCTTGTCTATAAAGGCCAAGAATTTTAGGATGAAATCATAAGTAATTTTCATCCCAAAATTTTTGTCTATAGAGATCGAGAATTTTAGGATGTAATCATAAGTAATTTTCATCCCAAAATTCTTGTCTATAGTGACCGAGAATTTTAGGATGTAATCATAAGTAATTGTCATCCCAAAATTATTGTCTATACAAGCTCAGAATTTTAGGATGTAATCATAAGTAATTTTCATCCCAAAATTATTATCTATACAGGCCCATAATTTTAGGATGTAATCATAAGAAATTTTCATCCCAAAATTCTTGTCTATACAGGCCAAGAATTTTAGGATGTAATCATAAGTAATTTTCATTCCAAAATTCTTGTCTATATAGGCCGAGAATTTTTAGAATGTAATTATAAGTAATTTACATCCCAAAATTCTTGTCTATATAGGCCGAGAATTTTAGGATGTAATCATAAGTAATTTTCATCCCAAAATTTTTGTCTATATGGGCCAAGAATGTAATCATAAGTAATCAGTAATCATAAGTAATTTACATCCCATGTAATATCATGGTAATTTAACCATGTAATGTTATGGTAATTTAACCATGTAATGGTTTAAGGATGTGATTTTATATATATTTTTTATGGTAATTTAGCCATGTTCCGTTGGCCAACTCGAAGAATAAAAAAAAAATGCAAAGATATAATTAACTTATCATGTTATATTCCTAAAAATATCAATTCCTCAAATACATTCCATGGTGAAAAAAGAAGAAGTAATCAATCATTTTGAAATTTATCAAATCCCATTAAATTAGGAAAATAATACAATCCAATCCCACTAAATTGAGAAAACAATCGAATCCCACTAAATTGGGAAAACAATCCAATCCAATCCAACTAAATTAGGAAACCAATATAACATAATATATGTATATCATAGTGAAAATGGTAAGAAAGGTAATTCATAAACTAAAAGGATGAAAACATAAGTATGAAAAAAAGGCGGGTTGAATTCTTACATGGCATGAATAAAGATGATGTATATTTAAATATTCCAATTATAAATTGCCGAGATGAATGGCTCAGATAGCATGGAGGTCACTTCAGGCTCCCCCAATCAGACTTTAGTCCCTGTCTAGTTTGCTTTCATCCAGTCTCATCCGGATTTTTTTATTTTTGTTGGCCCATTTCGGATTTACAATGATGATTGGAACCGTTCATCATACATAGCTCGTCGAGTTCTTTAAGCATTTAAAAGTTCAAGTTGATTGGATACTGATCAATGACTTGAAAAACACATTTATCTTCAAAACAAATGGTTTCAGTTTAGTGTGCACGATACATTCGTTTCAAGATAAACTTGTTCCAACAAGCTATTGATCGGTATCCGATGAACTTGAATTTTTCTATACTAATAGAACTGGACGAGCTCTATAAGATGAACGGTTTCGATCATCATTGTAAGCCAAGGATGGGCCCACAAAAATAAAAAAACTGGACGGGACTAGATGAGAGCAAACTGGACAGGAACTTTTCCCGAGTCCCCCCGGATCCTTGTACGTATAAATCTCCTTCCCCGTCTCTACTCTCTGAGCACATCAGAAAATGGCGCACCCAATATCGGAGGCCAACGATACCAGCCCCTTCGGCTCACTGAGTCCATCCGAGTTCCACGCCCGCCACTCGGTGACTCACTCCTCCGAGTACATCACCAACTCCAGGGGCATGAAGCTCTTCACCCAGTCCTGGGCCCCGCTCCCCCCGGCCGAGACCACCGCCACCGTCGCCGTCGTCCACGGCTTCACCGGCCAGACCAGCTGGATGCTCAACCTCACCGCCATCCTCTTCGCCAAGTCGGGTTTCGCCACGTGCGCCATCGACCACCAGGGCCACGGCCTCTCCGACGGCCTCTCCAACCACATCCCCGACATCGGCCCCGTCGTCGACGACTGCGTCTCCTTCTTCGACTCCTTCCGCGCCCGCTACCCGCCGTCGCTTCCCTCGTTCCTCTACGGGGAGTCGCTCGGCGGTGCGATCGTTTTGCTGATCGCGCTCCGTCGCGGCCGGGCTTACGAGGGGCTCGTGCTTAACGGCGCGATGTGTGGGATCAGCGACAAGTTCAAGCCGCCGTGGCCGTTGGAGCACTTCTTGTCGGCTATTGCGGCGGTGGTGCCGACGTGGCAGGTGGTTTTTTTTGGAATTTAAAGAATAAGTTTACATACACAACTTTAAATCACAATTGTGTCCGGAACCGTTTGATGAATGTGAACTAATGTGTATTGTATATCGAACGACTCCGAATACAGTTATGTCCGAAATTGTGAATTTCGAGATAAGTTGAATTGCAAAGATATAATCATAGAGATTGTCTTGTTTCTGGCTGTGTTGTAAACAAGTTGTTTACCTATTTATAACACCAACCAATCACAGCGGTCCAAAAGTGTTCTACACTGTTTGGATTTTAGTAAAATTTTTCCGAAGGAAAGTTTAACTCTTTCTTGAAATTGTATTATTAATATTCGGACTGTCCAAAACACTTTTGGACGGTCACGATAGTGTTTACAGCATAGCCGGAAACAAGGTTTTTCATATCTTCGAATTGAGAATTGCTATCAGTACCGATAGCTTTGCAGGAAAACTGTACCGACCTGTTGTGCCGAGCCATTTCCGGCCACCGGATGGCCAATCCGAGCCGTCCAAAAATTCTATAAAAAAAATCCAAGGGGGCCCACATGGAATCAACGGCATTTAATGTGTATAAGGTACTTGATCTAAACACCATATTTTTCGTGCTTGATCTATACACGAAAAATATGATTTAGATCAAGCACCTTACACACATTGAATGCCATTGATTCCAATGCAGGCCCTCTCGGTTTATTTTTTTATTTATTTTGGACGGCTCTGATCGGCCGTCCGGCGGCCAGAGACGGCCCAGCATGACCTGTCAGTACGTTTTCCCTACAAAACTATCAGTACCTATGTTATTTTCCCTTCGAATTAGACTTCTCCTATCCTTTGTGGTTTTAAATTATACTCCTTCCTTCCGTCAAGATTTATTTGTCATCGATGGATATAATTATGTAAATTTTTAAATTAATAAATTAGATTTGATTTTTTTTTAAAGTTAAAAATTCGAGATTGAATAAACAAATAAGGACAAATGGAGTATTCCTAACCGAGATTTAGGGAATCCTTCCAAATCACGGATATCAATTTTTCTCTCATAATATGAACTTTCCATGACATTTCTAACCAAATGGAGATAGATTTTGTAACTACATTTTTCGTCCACCACACAATATATGTGGACATAATAGATTTGCAGGATTACAATTTCTCGAGCAACAAATACGTACGTTAAAACTTGCACGAAGAAAAACAAATCAATTTTTCATCCACCTTACAAAAAAACTTTTGTCCCTCACCGGTCTCACACTGTCACGCTCAATTTTCTTTCTTTCTTACTTTCTTTCTTTTTTTTTTATTTGGAAAAATAAATTTTATTAAGGAAAAAATGGGAGGAGAGTTCCAATCAAAAGTTGGATATAGACCTAGAGGGCAAAGCCCAAAAACCTGGGGCGTAACGTCCAATTTTCTTTTCCTTCTTGGTTTGAGTTAGAATTAGAATTTGAAATATCACTGACACGTAATGATAATGGTGGTAGGTCATATATATATATCGGGCCGACAGCGATTGATACATTGATAAATCACATCCAAAAATTAAGCCACATAACTAGTGATGCATTACTATAGTAAGTATATGTAACGGCCTTTACTTCAAACATGGCTTTTAATCATTTTGTTATAGATGCGTTTCAATCAAGTATTGCTTGATTTTTTTTTTTTTCAATCGATAAAGTATTGCTTGATATATATATCGGAGCGGTTCCGGAGACCCTTAAACCAACCCCCCGCCCCCCCACCCCAAGTTTCCGATCGAATTTTGATGATACGAGCCGCTCAATGTAATCAGAACGTGAGTTTAAGGGTGTCCGTGAGATATCAGCCAAAAAATGACCGGGAAGGGCTTCATCCAAACAGTTTTTTATTGAATTTTATTGAACAGTTCAATAAAAAAACTGCTCAAATCAAGCTCTTCCCGATTAGTGTTTTTTGCCAGTTTCTCATGGGCACCCTTAAAATCACATTCTGAACACATTGAGCGGCTTGGATCATCAAAATTTGATTGGGAACTATGAGATTAAGATTTGGAGGTTTTTTTAAGGGTCCCCGGAACCGCCCGTAGTATAGTTACTGTCAATTATTATAGGAGTACATGACAATTTTCTGAGCAATTAGGGATTCCTAAATTTTTACTCTGGCATATTTATCAGTATTATTTACTGTTTCTATCAATTTGTTTAGCTTCTCATCGTAATATTTTTAATCTATTATTTGCTTCGATGAGAAAAATCAGAAAAGTATTAAAATGTTGACGACAGTTGAAAAAAATTCATATAAAACAACTCTAAAGACAAAAAAGAGTCAAATGTTCGGTATCTTTTTCACTTTTACTGAACTATTTTTTGTCGTAATTTTTTACTTGTTACACTCTCTTGTGATTGGTCAATCCAAAAAAAAATTATCGTGAATCTAAGAAACACTCAAAAAGAGACAAAATTAATAACGAAACAAAAATTTAAGAAACATTGGGGCCTAGTTTCCAACTCCACAATAGTAGGTGTCCACACGTAGAGACCCAAAATCTCAATCTCGTACGGTCAATAAGATATGTAAATAATAATGCTCGGCACACGACACTCCACCACAACACCAATTATACCTGCTTATATGGCACTGCACGATTGGTGGTGGGAGAAAGAGAAACCCTAGCCTTGTAATGCATTCTTTTCAATCAAGTATTGATTTATATATTGATATGATAGTAAGTTGGAAAATGATTAATTAGTCTCCAAATCCTCAACAGGTGGTCCCCACACGCGGGTCAATTCCTGACGTGTCGTTCAAGGTGGAGTGGAAGCGGAGGCTGGCCATGGTCACGCCGCGGCGAAACAACTCGTGGCCGCGAGCCGCCACGGCGCGCGAGCTCGTCAGGGTGTGCAGAGAGGTGCAATCGAAATTCGCCAAAGTGGACATGCCCTTTCTGATCATTCACGGCGGCGGCGACGTCATCTGTGACCCGGCGTGCGCGGAGGAGTTGTACGAGAAAGCGGCAAGCAAGGATAAGACTATCCGTATTTACCCAGGGATGTGGCACCAATTGATCGGTGAGCCGGATGAGAGTGTTGATTTGGTGTTTGGAGAGGTGGTTGAGTGGCTGAGGACTAGGGCTGAACGCGCCGCCGAAAGAGGCGACGGGAAGGCCGAAGGATGAAGCAACCGCCGGAGTGTAGTTGGCCTAGGTGGTTTGGTTTCATACATAATAAATGTTTTCCAGAATTTGAACTGTGATTGAGTATTTTATTTAAGATTGGTTATTATTTGGGCTGGTTTATTTTATTCTGAATTATTTTGACCGAAGGAATATTCTGAATGTTTTTCAAAATTCTTTGCACTTTATTTTCATTCACTTCACTTTTATTCATTTTCACTTTCTAGTATAATTTTCTTTGCATACAAATTAAAATGCTTTTTCCACATTCATCACATGCAAAATTTATTTTGGTTGGGCAAAATGTTTTCATAAGTGTTGACAAACTAGGGACTTGCTTAGCAACAAAACATTGCGATGTACTTGTATTTTAGATATATTGCATGTTGATGTCAAAATATGGACGGTTGATCCGAGCACTTCGACGGGGCTTTTGCTGAGTCCGAATTATCATGTCGAGGTCCTTTGAAAAGGCTTTCTTGCAAAATCAAGTCCAAGAGATCGAATCGGTGGTGTTTCCGGTCATGGACCCTCTGACGATCAAATTAGTTGGAGAACGATAGGGAGAAAGTATTATAAAAGAGGGAGATAAGTGTCTACCTCATCTTCTCCTTTCCTTCGTCTATTTATATATACCTTGCATCCTGGGATGGTAGAAGTGGAGGTTGGTCATGGGAAGTTATGAGATCATGTGAGGGGTTATAACCGGCAACCCTGTCTCATGCATGGGAGAATGATTTTTGGCATAATATGCAGGATCACTCAATCATTTCTGAATGGGAGAATGATATATTTTTGGCATGATATGCGGGATGACTCAACCGTTTCATATGTTTTTTTACCGCGCAAGCCTGCCTACCAGCACAAGCCCTATCGAGCACTGGCCACTTGTCATATCCGTAGCGCTCGGCGTAAGTGATAAAAATTCATACTCATCAACACTGCATATAGTAAGAATTTATCTTTGACTTCTCATCAAAAAATTATTGAGCTTTGGATGGTACACATTTAGTCATGTAATTCTTTAAAATTTCATGCGCTCTTGCTCGATCTCAATTCTCATAGAGTCATACTCATTACTCCCCTTGCACTCTCAATTCTCTTTCTAGCAAATTTTAGTAGTTTGATATGTGTGTGTTTCGAAGACGTTTTCATGCTTTCCGCTCAGTGGCGGAGGGTGGAGCCAGGATTCCATGACCTCGGAGGGGCCAGTTTAACGGACATATATTTTTTATCGGAATGTATACTTATTATATCATAAGGTTTTTGTTTCCCAATCCATTACATTTGTATATTGAAATGATTCTTTAGCCTATTTCAACTATCACATGCTTATTTTTTATTCATGGAAGAAATTGAGAAATGAGAATGTAAAATAAATAATTTTTTATCAAATCGAACCAAAATTATTAAGATTTTTAGTAGCTATACGCGAATAATTATCAAAAATATTCAAAATCGGGTATATACAAAAATAAAATTTTAAAACTTGGACGCTCGGGGAGCTGGGGTTGGAGGGGGGTCCAACATAGCTCCGCCATTGCCCACAGTGGTATAATCAAAACCAAAATGTTAAGGTTAGCAAGATTTGCTCAAAAAAAAGCTCACATTGAAATAATTAAATTTATCAACCTCTTAGCAACTCATTAAATTTTGGCTCTTGGATAATCAAAACTAACAACCTTTGCCAATAACCAAATTTAGTTGTCCTCACATTTTCTCAATCAAGTTCACCATCATTACACAAAAACCTTCTTTATTCCATTTTCAACATCTTTCTATGTAAAATACTTTTAAAAAAAGTTTTTATTTTTTTGCAAAAACTCTTTTTTTTATTAAAACTGTATTTTTGATAAAACTTTTTTTTCAAATTTTTTTTTCCAAAAACTATTTTTTTTAAATCAAAGTTTTCAAAAAACTATTCTCTTTTCTTAATAACCTGTTTTTATTAGTTTGAAAATTGTTTTAAATTGATCAAAAAAAAAAATTTGTTTTAAAAAAATTGTTTTTTGTGTAACAATTTTTAAATTTTCATAAGTTGAAAAAGTGATAGCAATCCTTTAAATGGATAACCAAAAGATGATGTGTCAACTTTTGATGACAGAAACATATGGTTGTGAATCAATTTGGCAAGTGATTTTCTATGACCTTGACTCCCATCCAGTCACTTTAGGATCTCTCTCCAGATTTTTCCACAATAGACTCCTTTGACTTTTCTGTGTAATTCAAGTTACAAACTGATTGATTGTGAGAGAGAGAGAGAGAGGAGGCAATGGGTCAAGGTCGATATTGTGGTGGTGGGTCGATGCGGGAGGAGAGCAGGAGAGAGAGAGAGAGAGAGAGAAGAGTCAATGGGTCAAGGTCGAATTGTGGTGGTGGGTCATTGCGGAAGGAGAGAGAGAGAGAAGAGTCAACGGGTCAAGGACGATATTGTGGTGGTGGGTCCACGCGGGACGCGGGGCTCTGCTGCCCATCATGTGCAGCAGCTCCTGCCCACACCTCACACGGCACCGTTTTGGGAAGGAAAAAAAAATTAAATTTTTCGTTTGCAATCCAATAGAGTAGAAACGTAATTATGAGAGTCTCAGAGTTAAAATTTAATTATGTCTCTTTAGAATAATATAATCAGAATAATAAGATCTTCGTGTCAATTCAAACGGATTGAAAATTGGAGCACTTGATTTTTTAATCATATTTTTTAATATATAAACGGTCTAAAAAAATTAAGTACCCCAAATTTTAATTCGTTTGAACAAGTGCGAAGATCTTATTATTCTAATCATATTATTCTAAAGTATCATAATTAATTTTTGTCTCTAGGGTTCTCATAATTAAGTATATACTCTTTATTTAGAATTCTGTAGATCAGAAACGTGATTATGAGAGCCCTATAGACAAAAATTAATTATATCTCTTTAGAATAATATAATCAGAATAATAAGATCTTCGTATTTGTTCAAACGAATTAAAAATTAGCGCACTTAATTTTTTTAGACCGTTTATATATTAAAAAATACGATTAAAAATTTAAGTGCTCCAATTTTCAATCTGTTTGAATTGACGCGAAGATCTTATTATTCTGATCATATTATTCTAAAGAAACATAATTAAATTTTAACTCTATGACTTTCATAATCACGTTTCTACTTCATAAAATTGCAAACAGAGAGTTTTGTTTTTTCTTTCCTTTCCAAAACGGTACCGTGTGAGATGTGTGTGAGGTGTGGGCAGCAGAGCCCCGCGTCCGTCAATGCGGAAGGAGAGCAGGAAACTCCCACCAAATGGAGTCTTTTTTCCTACCGACCATTCCAATGTAGAAGAAGAAATTAGCCCCCACCCCCAAAACAGAAAGCCCTCTTTTTACAGGTATATATACCATTTCGGGTGTGCACTGCATTGTGTACTGTCTATTTTGGGGTTTCACATAAATAATCAAAATCGTTAAATTTATTTATAATGTATTCATAGAGGCCCTTGTGAAAACTTAGCTCAGTCGGATATTTGTACGGGTTGATCGATTCTTCACTTAATTTCCTGACAGATTTTTTGACAAAATTGAGCAAAGAATCGATCAAGCCCTTACCAATATTCCACCATACTTATTTTTTAAAGATATTCATAAAGAGATATTTTAAACGAATTGAGCAGTTCCGATTATTTGTATGAGACTCTGAAGTGAATCTCACACAATACTGTGTGCAAATGTTGTTTCCCAAATGGTTTGCCTGTAGAAGAGAAAAAAAATTCAGTGTCGGGTGAGTACCACGTGGTGCCCGCTCAGTGCATCCAAGTCATTCATTGCGTTTTTGGACAGTTCGGGTTCGGAGAGAAAAGAGAGAGAGAGAGTGTTGAAATGAGAGGAGAGAGAGAATTTCAATTCGAACTACAACATAGAATATACCCATCCGGCACCGAAAAATTTCTCCGTAGGACTCCTCTTTTTTCCGACGACTTTGGCAAGTCCTCCTATTACAACATTCCCAAGTCAACTGGCATGTCAACCTTAAAATCCAAACAATCCTTTGTACAAAAAGAATCTCGTTCCTCTTAGGGTTTGTTCAGTCGTGCTAATCTGGGAATTAAAAATGGGCTTTACTTCTTTTTTACTTTCTCCGTCCAAATTTACTTGTCCTACTTCTATTATAACTGGATTAAAAAATTAGTACAGTAATATCTCTAAAGTGGTAATAAATTTTATATCCAATATGAATCTTGTTTGATAAATCTCGATGTATTCTATAATTCAATGTTTTCGAAATCACTTAAAACATTATAAATTACAATATACAATTAATTGAAAAGTGGCACGAACTCCAAAAAATAACAAGTAAATTGGGACGGAGGGAGTACTAGCTTTCTTTCTTGTCTCTCATCTCCCGCCCGGTTCTTCACTCTTCTGATTCTTGTCCATCCTCCTTCGACTGCAGAACACTTGGTCCGATCAAATTCCCGTACGTTTACCAATAATAGACGCCCCCGATGTGGGTTGTGCACATTAAGATGTGATGTACCCATTCCAGAAGTCATATTGGGCACGGAGGAAAGATCTCATCAAGTTAGCGGCTTTGCTGACGATATATACCATCAAGATTAATGACCCAATGCTAAAATTCCTAATCGCAACCAAGTTTTGCAAAATTTCCAGTTACATCCCTGCTTTCTATAATACTTCTTCCATTTCCTTCACAATCTCACCTTATTCAAATGCAACACCAGCAGCCCTGAACTTGAGGATCATACTAAATACTTACTTCTTTGGTAATCACTCTTGTTAACAGGGACGGAAATAGAATTTCGTAAATGTGGAGGCCGAACTATGAACAAGATTTTGAAATTTCAAGGTTCGGAAATCTAATAGTTTGTTCAGTCTAGGTTTTGAGGGAGATTTTTTGGATAGTAAGTAGAGAGAGATAAAAAGAGGAATGAGATAAATAATTGAAGAGAAAACTTATGGGAGACCGTAGCACAGAGAGAGAAATTGGGTTTGAGAACCTAAAATGAACACATTTTTATAGAATTTAAATGCCTAAAATAACACTCAATACAAAATACGATATCTATGTGTTTTTAACAAACAAACAAAAAATAATTAATTTTAATTTTAATTATTGTTTTTAAAAAAAATCCGAAACAACGCGGGGCCGTGGCACCCATATGACCACCTATAGATCCGTCTCTGGCCCCGTCGTCGACGACTGCGTCTCCTTCTTCGACTCCTTCCGCGCCCGCCACCCGCCGTCGCTTCCCTCGTTCCTCTACGGGGAGTCGCTCAGCGGCGCAATCGCTTTGCTGATCGCGCTCCGTTGCGGCAGCGGCCGAGCTTACGACGGGCTCGTTCTTAACGGCGCGATGTGTGGGATCAGCAACAAGTTTAAGCTGCCGTGGCCGTTGGAGCACTTCCTGTCGGCTATTGCGGCAGTGGTGCCGACGTGGCAGGTTGTTTTTTTGGAATTTAAAGAATAAGTTTACATACACAACTTTAAATCACAACTGTATCCAGAACCGTTCGATAAA
Source organism: Rhododendron vialii (assembly GCF_030253575.1). Lineage (NCBI taxonomy): Eukaryota > Viridiplantae > Streptophyta > Magnoliopsida > Ericales > Ericaceae > Rhododendron > Rhododendron vialii. The sequence goes on along the minus strand of NC_080565.1, from coordinate 34,592,325 downwards.
TGTGAACTAATGTGTATTGTATATCAAACAATTCCGAATGCAGTTATGTCTGAAATTGTGTGCATGTAGAATTCCACTTTCGAGATAAGTTGAATTGCAAAGATATAATCATAGAGATTGTCTTGTTTTCGACTGTGCTGCAAGAGCTTCCACGGTGGTATAATCAAAACAAAAGGTTGCTAATGTTAGCAATATTTGCTCAAAAAATAGCTCATATTGGAATAACTAAACTTAGCAATCTCTGAGCAACTCATCAAATTTTGGCATTTGGATAATCAAAATTAACAATTTTTGTTAATAATTAAATTTAGTTGTCCCCACATTTTTTTAATCAAGTATACCATCATTACAAAAAAAAAATCTCTCTCTTCCATGTTTAACATATTTCTAAGAAAAATATTTTTAAAAACAGTTTTTATTTTTTGCAAAAATGGGTTTTTTCAAAACTGTTTTTTTGCAAAAAGAGCTTTTTTTTTCAAAAACTGTTCTTTAGAAAAAATAAACCTTTTTTATTCAAAAACTATTTTTTTACTGTAAAACTTTTTCCCAGAAACTCTTTTTTTTTTTAAATTAAAGTTTTCAAAAAACTATTTTCTCTTTTTCTAATAACTTGTTTTTATTAGTTTAAAAACTATTTAAAAAAAATTATTTTCTATGTCACAATTTCTAGATTTTTATACGTTGAAAATGTGATGTGACAAGTTTTGGTTATTCAATTTTGATTGTATCATTGTGGACCTCTACATTGCTAACCTTAGCAACCCCTTAAATGGATAACCAAAAGATGATATAGCAACTTTTGATTATCCACTTTTGATTATTTCACTGTACGAATGCTCTAAACTGGTTGTTTACAACACCAACCAATTACAACCATCCAAAAGTGTTTTGAACGGTTCGATTTTAATGAAATTTTTCTGAAAAAAAGTTTGAACCTTCCCCGAAAAAGTTTCTTTAACATCTGGACCGTTCAAAACACTTTTGAAAGGTCACGATTGAGTATTGTAAACACTTGTTTACAGCACAACCGGAAACAAGTTTTTTCATATCCTTCGAATTAGACTTCTCATATCGTTCGTGGTTTTAAATTATACTCCCTCCGTCAAGATTTGTTTGTCTCATATTTTACTTTTATATATCCCAAATTGTCTGTTCAATTTCAAAATTAATAGATAAAATTATGTAAATTTTCAAATTAATGGATTAGATTTGGTTTCCTTAAAGAGTTGAAAATCCGAGATTGGACAAACAAATCGGAACGGAAGGAGTATTCCGAACCGAGATTTAGGAATCCTTTCAAATCACGGATATCAATTTTTCTCTCATAATATAAACTTTCTACGATATTTCTAACCAAATGGAGATAGATTTTGGGTGCTGTTAAATACAACTGCGAATTTGCTACATGTAGCCAATTCATAAAAGGAAATTTTTGGATTCCTTCTTATGAAATGGCTACATATAACAAATTCGCAGTTGCAAATAGCTTGGCCCTAGATTTTTTGTAATTACATTTTTCGTCCACCACACAATATATTTGGACATAAGAGATTTGCAGGACTACATTTTCTCGAGCATCAAATACGTACGTTAAAACTTGCACGAAGAAAAACAAATCAATTTTTCATCCACCTTACAAAAAAACTTGTGTCCCTCACCGGTCTCACACAGTCACGCCCAAATTTTTTTTCGGCAAAATAAATTTTATTAAGGAAAAAAGGGAAGAAGGGATCCAACGAAAAGTTGGATATATACCTAAAGGGCAAAGCCCAAACACCTGGGGCCTAACGCCCAATTTTCTTTTCCTTCTTGGTTTGAGTTATAATCAGAATTTGAAATATCACCGACATGTAATGTTAATGGTGGTAGGTCATATATATATATATATATGTATGGGGGGGGGGGGGGGGGGGGGGGGACAGCGGTTGATACATTGCTAATCACATCTGAGATTCAAAAATTAAGCCACATAATTAGTGATGCATTACTATAGTAAGTATATGTAACGGCCTTTACTTCAAACATGGCTTTTAATCATTTTGTTATAGATGCGTTTCAATCAAGTATTGCTTGATTTAATTAATATATATATATATATTGTGATGGTAGTATGGTTACTGTCAATTATTATAGGAGTACATGACAATTTTCTGAGCAATTAGGGATTCCTAAATTTTTACTCTGGCATATTTATCGGTATTATCTACTGTTTCTATCAATTTGTTTAGCTTCTCATCGTAATGTTTTTAATCTATTGTGTGCTTCGATGATAGAAATCAGAAAAAATATTAAATTGTTGACTACAGTTAAAAAAAATTCATATAAAATAACTCTAAAGACAAAAAAAAAAGAGTCAGATGTTCGGTATCTTTTTCACTTTTACTGAACTATTTTTTGTCATAATTTTTTTACTTGTTACACTCTCTTGTGATTGGTCAATCAAAAAAAATTTATCGTGAATCGAAGAAACACTCAAAAAGAGACAAAATTAATAACGAAACAAAAATTTAGGAAAGATTGGGGCTTAGGTCACCACAGTAGTATAATCGAAAATGGATAACCAAAAGTTAACACATCAGCTTTTGATTATTCAATTAAGTGGTTGCTAAAGCTTAACATTATTGAGGTTCACAATGGTCACTTCTAATCGATAACCAAAATAAGGGGTCCATTGCAATTTCACACAATCTCTCTCCCCCCTCTGTTTCCCACCATTCACTTGAAAAACTTCCCACCATTGCGTTTTTTTTTTTTATTTTGGCAAAAATATATCGAATATATGGTGTTCTTCCTAGTGTTATCTATCAAAACAACACCGAGACTTCTTTTTTTTTCCCTATTCCCGTAACCTATATCACAAATCCACCACTCTCTTAATCTTTCAAAAAAAATCAGATGTGTTCTTAAATTTGGAAAAGAATGAAAGGTTCGTCCTTCTTTTTTTTTTTTTTTTTGCAAGGTTCTTCATTTACTCAACCATAGGGGAAGGAACAAAAAAGGAATAACCACTTTTTAGTCGAAAAAATCATTTTTTTTTTTGCAAAAAAATTGATTATTTCTCAAAAATACTTGGGTAAAAGTAAAAAAAAAAAATTACTTTTCCGATTCCTCTCGTCGAGACGAATCAATAACCTATAAAAATTTGGCGCAAAACTAACAAATGCGAAAAAAATTCAAATAAAGATAATTTTCAGATTTAAGTTAAGTTTAAGTTAAATTCATAAGAATATAGCCTAAAATAGAAACAAAAAAGAAGAGTGAAATACCTTAATCTGACAACGATGGGTCAAATTGTAGATAATCGAGAAACATGAACTTCACTTTTGGAGTAAAAGAAAGAGAATGGTTAAAGTGAAGAAGATATAGAGCAGGTGAAGAAGAGAAGAAGAAAATATACTAGTTGAAATACGAGTGTATATAAATTTTGAAACCAATTAACTTATGTGGTGTGGAGTTCACAAATTTTGATTATTAAAAAATATTGCTAGTTTTGGTTATCCAAAGCTCAAACTTTGATTATTTCTAAAGATGTAGCTAAGTTTGATTATACCATTGTGAGACATTTTTTGCACCAATATTGTTAACTTTAACAACAATTGACTTTTGATTATACCACTGCGGATGGCCTTAGTTTCCAACTCCACAATAGCAAGTGCCCACACGCCGAGACCCAAAATGTCGTAAGGTCAATACGTTATGTAAACAATAATGCTCGGCACGCGATACTCCACCACAACACCAACTATACCTGCTTATACGGCACTGCACGATTGGTGGTGGGAGAAAGAGAAACCCTAGCCTTGTAATGCATTCTTTTCAATCAAGTATTGATTTATTTATTGATATAATAGTAAGTTGGAAAATGATTAATTAGTGTTCAAATCCTCAACAGGTGGTCCCCACACGCGGGTCAATTCCTGACGTGTCGTTCAAGGTGGAGTGGAAGCGGAGGCTGGCCATGGTGACGCCGCGGCGGAACAACTCGTGGCCGCAAGACGCCACAGCGCGCGAGCTCCTCAGGGTGTGCAGAGAGGTGCAATCGAAATTCGCCAAGTGGACGTGCCCTTTCTGATCATTCACGGCGGCGACGACGTCATCTGTGACCCAGCGTGCACGGAGGAGTTGTACGAGAAAGCAGCAAGCAAGGATAAGACTATCCGGATTTACCCGGGGATGTGGCACCAGTTGATCGGTGAGCCGGATGAGAGTGTTGATTTGGTGTTTGGAGAGGTGGTTGAGTGGCTGAGGACTAGGGCCGAACGTGCCACCGAAAGAGGCGGCGGGAAGGCCGAAGGCTGAAGCTGCCTCCGGAGTGTAGTTGGCATAGGTGGTTTGGTTTCATACATAATATATGTTTTCCAGAATTTGAACTGTGATTGAGTATTTTATTTAAGATTTGGTTATTATTTGGGCTGGGTTATTTTATTCCGAATTATTTTTACCGAAGGAATATTCTGAATGTTTTTCAAAATTCTTTGCACTTTATTTTCATTCACTTCACTTTTATTCATTTTCACTTTCTAGAATAATTTTCTTTGCATGCAAATTAAAATGCTTTTTCCATATTCATCACATGCAAAATTTATTTGGTTGGGCAAAATGTTTTCAAAAGTGTTGACAAACTAGGCACTTGCTTAGCAACAAAACATTGCCATGTACTACAAAATTTTAGATATACCGCATGTTGATGTCAAAATATAGACGGTTGATTCGAGCACTTCGAAGGGACTCTTGCTGAGTCCGAATTATCACGTCGAGATCCTTTGAAAAGGCTTTCCTGCAAAATCAAGTCCAAGAGAATCGGTGGTACTTTCGGTCGTGAACCCTCCGATGATCAAATTAGTTGGGGAACGATAGTGAAAAAGTATTACGGAGTATGAAAGAAGGAGATAAGTGTCTACCTCATCTTCTCCTTTCCTTCCTATATTTATATATACCTTGCAACCTGGGATGGTAGAAGTGGTGGTTGGTCATGGGAAGTTAAGATCATGTGAGGGGTTATAACCGGCAAGCCTGTCTCATGCATGGGAGAATGATTTTTGGCATAATATGCAAGATGACTCAACCGTTTCTGCATGGGAGAACGATTTTTGGCATGATATGCGAGATGACTCAACCGTTTCATATGTTTTTTTACCGCGCAAGCCTACCTACCGGCACAAGCCCTGTCAAGCACTTGGCCTTTGTCACATCCGTAGTGCTCGGCATAAGTGATCATAAAAATTCATACTCATCACTGCATATAGTAAGAATTTACCTTTGACTTCTCATCAGAAAATTATTGAGCTTTGGATGGTACACACTTAGTCACGTAATTCTTCAAAATTTCATGCGCTCTTGCTCGATCTCAATTCTCGTAGAGTCATACTCATTACTCCCCTTGCACTCTCAATTCTTGTTCTAGCAAATTTTAGTAATTTGAGAGTATGTGTTTCGAAGACATTTTCACTCCAATTAATTATGCGAGTCGACAAGCTCCCCTTCTCCTCTTAAACACAGCACTGTCACATTCACATTAGCTCGATCATTGACATTAGGCCACATCCAGAGAAAGAGAGAGAGTGTGTGTGGAGAACTTATCAGAGTATCAAGATCTAACCTGGGTAGTAATGGGAACAAAAACTAGATTAATAATGATTGTTCAACGAGTTTTTTTTTTTTTTTTTCAAGAAATACTTCACAATTATCAACCAAACAAAAACTTTCTTTTTTGTCAAAAAGATTTTACATAAAAAATGTTTTGCATCGAAAAATATTTTACGTTGAAACACACATAGAGCCTTAATCACATATGTTATTTCAATGAAAAATTACTTTTTAGTCTTGGGACCCCTATACATTACTCCCTCCATCCCAAAAGGGATAACAATTTTGAAACTCGTGTCATTTTTCATCCCTTATATTTTTCAATCTATAATATTTTTCATAAATTTGAAAACTTTGTATAATAAAACTAGTCAAGAACTATCAAACAAGATCCATATTGCATATTTTTTGAGATCCATATTGAAAGATCTAAGGAATTGAAATTAGCACGGATATCAAAAATTGACATCCAATTTGGGATGGAGGGAGTACGTATTTTTGTGGAGCCCATTACTAATAAGTATACAGATCCCACCAACATGTGTGGTGGATAAAAATATTAAGGCATAGTGTAGCGGTGCCTAGGGCTGCAAACGAGCCGAGCCAAGCCGAGTTTTAGAGTGTTCGAGCTCGGCTCGGCAAAAATTTAGTTTGCTCGAGCTCGGCTCGAACTCGTGACGAGCTGCAGGACTCGAGCTCGAGCTCGGCTCGATATGTATTTACGGAGCTCGAGCTCGGCTCGTTCGGCTCGTTTATGAAACAAATATATATAAATATATATATAAATAAATATAAATATGTAAAAATATATATATAAATAAATATATATAAATAAATATATTATATAATCGAGCTCGCAAGCCAATTCGAGCCGAGTTTCGACTAGCTCGAGCTCGGCTCGTTTTTGTCTTGAACCGAGCCGAGCCGAGCCGTTATCAAGCCGAGCTCCGAGCCGCTCGCGAGCGGCTCGGATCGTTTGCAGCCCTAGCGGTGCCCCAACACCACTACGTAATTGCTCAATGCTAACAGAGTAAATTAACTGGTACTACTTTTTAAAAGAAAAAGCTTATTTTCGTTGTTAGTTCTTTTTTAAAAAAATTTGGTTAAAAAAATGTCTCTCACGAATTACTTTTGTCTTTGATAAACTTTCTCCAAAAAGGTCATAATTTTTCACTCGTTAGATTGCTCTCATCATGGCGAATCACAACTAAATGCAAAACTAACAAAGGTTAATAAAGACATAATAAGTACAAAAAATAATAATTTTAGGCCAAACCTTGCCTGGCCTAACAAACTCCAAAATACTGCTAAAGCACGAAGACAAGAAGGGTAAAAAATCACTTGAATACTAAGGTTTCTGTACGGATCATGGAATTCTGAAGGGTTTTATTGGGAAAGAAAAATGTAGGGATTAAACTAAACGAACTTTGATTTCCCCTGAAATCATCCTTTCCCTTGGTAATCAGTCAGAAATCCATGATTCAAACACACAGCCTAATCAGATTAATAAAAGTATTTCAAAAGCTGTACAGACTTAGGCCTTGATCGTCTTCTTTGTACAAGGAAATTCCAGGTGTTGAAGTCGTCCCAAACGCATATCCTGTATCAGTTTTCTTCTTCACAAGCTGAAATTAGAAAAGGAAACAAACCTTAGAATGGCCTAATTCAAGAAATTTCTGTCGCAGCAAAGTGGTTTGTGCAAAACTATCAAAAAAACAAAACACGAAAACAAAAAGACTAAAACAGAAACAATTGCTTGTGCAAGACTTACAAATCATTCAATGAGAACAGTTTTGCAGTTAAATTGGTAGATAATCAAATATGGTCAAAGTAGGACATAGACAAAATAATGCCCTTTTGGGGGCCGTATTTCAATGTCAACTACGCAAACGTGACAGCCTAATAAACATCACTGAAAAGAAAAGGAAAAGGAGAAATCATAAGATCAAATGCAAAACTAACACCATGGGGCGCATTGCATATCCATGAAGAAAATAAATCGTTTTGTTCTGACCTAGTGATACTTTGGGGACGCCAATATATAGTAAGTTAATTATAGGTACTGAAAAGGTCAAAGTCCGGGAAAAGAAGAAGTTACCCCTCAGTCTCGGGACCAAGTGCTCTAGATCATAAATTTAGAACTCAGAGGTTAGTGATATGGCTTTTGATCAACCCAGTCGTCCAAATGCTAGATAGAAAACATGCTTTAGTCAGCTTAGTTTGACAGTGTAAATGTCAATTATCCCAAATACAATAAATCAAGTAATAAGTCATCAAATTCTACTTGCAGTCCAACTTACAAAGACATAACTGAAGAGGTCATGAGTAGTATTTGCAGTCAGTAAGGTAAATTTGTGAAACAACCATTCAAATTACTTCCCAGAGTATCATCCTAGTTTTACTATTCTTCATATATTTCTAAATTTTTTATCCAACAAAGATATGATAAATTCAAGAAAAAAAATCTTGAAATTATGTTGATCTCTAGCCTTGAAAATACAGTACGCTCAACAAATCAAATCCTTTAAACGGGAAATTTAGAAATTTTTCTGAACCATTTTCCTCCAAGACTCGAGGTAGTTAAATCCAATAAGTCAGTTATCAACAAAAAGGAAAGACAAATAAATCACTACTTTAATGATGCATTCAGGCCTCTACCCCTCCATCTCTTTTAACTTTAGGGGATAGTGAAGACGTGATAACCTAGACAATCTCTCCTACAGATTCTTACTCAACAAAACATACTTGGGAAGCAATTCGGAACAAATATCCCAAGGTTCATGGTCTTCTCTTGTTTGGTTCACTAATAACGTTCCTAAGTGGGCATTTATACTTTGGATTGTATATCTTAAGAGGCTTCCGACAAAAGATAGACTCATGAAATGGGCCATGCAAATAGACCCTCACTGCATTCTTTGCTCACAGAAAGTGTTTCTCACCTATTTTTTGACTGCATTTATTCTAGACAAATATGGGAATCTATTCTCAACAAATTTCAGATTCTTAGACCAGTTTGTGAATGGGAAAATGAGCTGAATTATGCCATTAGCCTCTGCAAAGGGAATATATTCCGTGCTCTTGTGTTCAAGCTTTCACTTGCTGCTGGGGTATACTTCATCTGGCTTGAGAGGAACTCTCGTGTTTTTGGAGGGAACCCAAAGAATCCAGATTGTATTTTAGCTTGTATAACAGAAAATATGAGACTTAGAATTTCTACATGGAGGAACATCCCTAAAACTGTAACGAACCAAAGATTATGTGATCTTTGGCGCATTTTTGCTAGTTTGCTAGATTGATTGATTCTAGTAGTGTGTAGTAGGTTCTCTTTGTAAAGATTGTTTGTATAAGGGGTTCTCCCTTGAGATTCTTGTTTGGTTGGCTATAAAACGCATCATTTACCAAAAAAATGATGCTACAAGGCAGTGGAGTATGCACCAAGCAAAAAAAGCCTACCAAATAGTCAGAAATTTCAACCAACCCTCCCTCAAAAACAAAAACAAAGAGCGATTCTAACCCTTGCTCTAACATACTAGGGAGGGTATTTACAGAAACGCACAATCAGCACCTGGGGATTGGTTTTGCTTGAAGCATGAAGAAAATGGTAACTCCATGACTTCTGTGAGCACCAGTTGCCATATATGCCGAATTCAAACATACATTATAGGTGAATGTTACACACACCACCCATGCTCCCTCCACCCCCTTGGCCCTCACAACGCACCCTTCTCCCTCCACCTTCTCTTTCACCACATCACATCACACCCCACTCCCAGACATGTCTAATTCGAATTATGCATTTAATGACCTGCCACACCATAAACACCGTGTATATCGCCAAATTAAAGAAATACACTATACTAAACATGAACATTTTGGTGTGTCCCTCTTTCCTCGAATCCAAATTAGAAGTATCCAACCCTCAGAAACATACCTGCATCCCACAACCCAGTCCATGTAACATAGCCCCTCACCAATAAGTCCCAGATGACCCTATAGCCCTTGGTATAGTTCAAATAGGTAGAGAAGGACCACCATCAGCCCCTTTCTCCCCACACCCACAACTCTCGCACTGCGATTCCCCCTTCCACACCCACCCTCCCTAACACAAAAGCCCCCTCTTTCTCATACCTTTCCTCGTTCCCTTCTCCTCCTCCTTTCCAATCTTTTATAACATTGTTCTGTGCTCAAGTTCAACCACACAAGTACTTCTTTCTCATCGTTATGAGCCTGATGAGGAATTCGAGAAAAAAAAAAATTAAGAGTTCAATGGCATGCGGAGTTACTTTGGGAGACTTCAACACGTAACCAAACCAAAACTTACGTTCCAACATACAATCAAACCATACAAAACTAAAACTTACATTCCAACAGATAATCAAACCAATCAAACCAAACCGTTCAATTGCCGCCGGCCATCATTTTTCGGCAGTTCACTTCTCAAGCACCTCAACATGTTGTAACCAATCGCATTAAGAAAAGTGTGACCCCTTAGGTGTTCTATCTTCAGTCAGCCCTAAACCCGTAGACTTGAATTCCGATTGATCCCTGTAGGGGGCCGAAATATCCGAAAGTTCATAGGGTTCACAAGGCCCAATGGGGGGAACAGGTTCACACGCTATTTAACCCATCGTCCAGTTGTCTCAGTTCATCTGTAAATAAAGATGAGCTTAGGCGTGATGTATCGTTAATCTTCCGAAGGATAGATAGATCCCCGGGTGCTTCACCAAACGCTGTACGTCTATCCGAACGCACATAAACTCGAGTTCGCTCGGTGATCTTATCTTCTGCCCGGGGACGTCCTCTCGTTCGGCGAAGTTGTTCTTCGGAGAGCACATCAAATGTTCGGAGCAGCTTCGTCCATCAGGAAGGAGTTCCACCGAGTACCATCGTTTATGGAACCTTCCAGAAGTCTCTATTGATAAGTAAGCTGTCTTTTCTGATATTCGAAGTGACATCTCTGAGCGATATGACCTTTCTGACATCGACCCATGTGACTCTGTAAGGTCTGGGGAAGCGGCGCTCGTTAAATGGCTCTGCTGCATGACGTCATCCGAGCGTTACTCGACGCGTGGAAAGCAAAGCCATCTTGCTTAGCACTCCTCCACCTCTTCGCTTATAAATAGAAGGGCACTATTACAAAGAAAAAGATCTGAACTCCTTCTCATCAGCACTTTCTTCTCTCTACTAGCTTATTTCTTACCAAACTTCTTCTTGTCTTCTCCACTTACTGACAAATTCGTCGGAGCTTCTTCCCGGAGGAACATCCCCCTCCGGTTCTGCAGGTACCCCAAGTTCAACGCCGTCTCCCACGGTCCAGCAAACGGAGAAAGGTACGCAGGAAAGATCACGAAGAAAGCGACCCCCACAATCCCGAGACGAAAATATAAGAATGAAACCCTCACCCCCATCGATAACAACAAAGCATACAACCACAATTCAGCCTATTAGTATTTGCAAACTACTCCATATAAGCTTAATCACCTAGTATTCCGTAATTCATCAAAAACACAGAAAAAAAAATCAGACGTATTTTAAATTTTCAATAAGCAATTAGTATTTTTTTATAATTGGGTGCGAGAAAAAAAGTACCTCCACAGCAGAAACAACAGTAACAGCAAGAGAGGATCATGAGCAGCTCTCGGCACAAGACCAGGGCCCCACCGGCACGATTCTTCGAATCCGAAACGACACCGTCATCGTCTCCTTGCGGTTTATTGTCGGTATCGTCCAAGAGTTTGTCCTGACTAGTGGTGGGAGATTGAGATCGATTCTGCTGTTGTTTCTTCTTGACGTTCATCCTGTGGATGTTCCACTCCAGCTTCTCGAGGTACGCGTGCTTAAACGAGTCCCTGATCCTCATCGATGGCCATAGATGCATCCTCTCTCTCTCTCTCTCCCCCCGAACAGTTTGCACTTGAAATTGAAGGGAAGAAGGAATTTTTTTTTTTTTTTTTTTGGCGATTTTTAAAAGTGACGTTTTTGGGCAGAACTACGAGTTACTAACAGAGAAGGGTGCGGATCAAAAAAAACAGAGAAGGGTGATTTACGCCAACCTCCCTTGAGGTTTCTTACGAATACATCGGGCCCCAAACCTCTCAACTAATTACACCGGATTCCCTGGAATTCGAATAACGTAGATCAGGTAGATCCACCCCGTTAGTCTTTCGTTGGATTTGTGGATTTCAATTTAATGACCTTTAAAAAATCTTGTGTAGCTTCCATTTTTTCCTTAAGAAATTAAAAAAAAAAGAAAGAGAGAGAGAGAGAGTGAGAGAAATTAGGAACAAAAATGAAGAAAGAAAAACTCTTTCTATTCCAGAGTTGGAATGAGGAAAGATCTCTCTTCCTTGTTTAATCGCTCCCGTTTAACACTGCTCCTACAATTTATCTATAAATTTTCCTCTTATATTTATTTTAAATTTTTTACATGCCAAAAAACCTATACTAGTCTAATCAAATGGGTAGGAAAAAATTCGACGACATTGAAGTACGGACCAGATCCTCATAAAGGAAGCACCTTACCGCTTGAGCTTTATTCTTATACTTTTACTGCAGCTAGTTCAATTTTGTCCACTGTGTATTAAATGCTTAGATTTTGCTGGAACAAAAGGAATTTCTCATAAATTTCAACCTTCTATGTCTCGCTGTGGCCCAATAAGGTTTTCGCTGTGGCCCAATTTAGTGTTGGACTGGGACTGAGCGTTCGGTCCAAATTGAGTTTTTCAGGTTGAATTTAGAGATTGGTTACAAAAAATATAACAATAAAGGATTCGTACATGTGTTCAAGTTAGCTTTTTACGTACACATTAACTAATCAATAATGCTACACACAAAATAATCCAAACACAATACCAAACATAACCTGTGTTTGGATTATTGTATGTGTAGCATTTTTCTTTTTTTCTTAACCAATCTTGGAAGATCAATCACAGTGTCCACTTGCGGAAATTCCAAAAGGAGTTTATAGCCCCTGATCAGAGGTTTCGAATTCCTGAGAGCCTAAACGGGAACAAACCTCCGAATTCCACACCTTGACCACTAAGCCAACCCCTTAGGGGTCACAATGCGCTGTTTGTTTAATATTCTTATATTGATACATTTAGTACCCACTTAGTTTAGTGTTATAGCTCTGATACCATGTTAGATTTTTTGGATGGCTCCAACCTAAAATCAATTGGTCATAGGTGGAGTAACCTCTAGAATTTATTAACAAAGCTTGAGTGGTTTAGATGAGCGATGTGGGACAAACTTGCACGTGTTATCTTATCTTGGGTGATGTTCTCCTTCCCAAAGTCGTCGATCGTCTGGAATAATTTATATTGTGTTCTCTCCACTTTGTGAAAAGAATTTTTCAAAAAATTCCCCCTAAATTCCTCATACTTTTAACATTTCTCTCTCTATCTCTCTCCACTTATTACCCCTACTATTTTTCAAAAAACTTTTCAACACAAAAATTAAACACAGCAACATTGGTTTGTGTTTTGAAAAGTTTTTTGAAAAATAGTAGGGGTAATAAGTGGAGAAAGATAGAGAGATAAATGTTAAAAATATGAGAAATCTATGGGGTATTTTTTGAAAAATATTTTTTTAAAAGCAAAGAGAACAAGACTTAATTTTTACAATTCTTAATTCTTAAAAATCAATTATCATGGTTTGAATTTATCGATTATTAATTCGACCATCGACGTCGTGTGATAACGATGAACATAAACTAGTAGTACAACTTCCTTGGTCAATACGTCAGGATTGTGGAAATTTGATACTGGAGTTTTTACTTTTTATATCGCGGACAAGAAGTCTAAATTAAATTCAAGTTAAGACTCAGGGGTGCTTTCGGTAGTGAAAATTTGTAAATTTTCGTTTGTGATTGAGAAGTTATTTGGTTTTTTTTGTAGTAAATAAATTATTGAGAAATGTCAAGTTATTTCCGGTAATGAATAAATTGTTGATGAATTTGTGAGTAAAATTACTGTAGCAAAAAATGAGTTTTTGTTGAAAATTTTTTTGTTAAATGAAAACGGAATGGTAAAATGTTGAAACTTTTTTGTTAGTAGAAACGAGATTAGTAAATGCGTTAAATTTTTAGTGTTTTTTTTTTTCGGTGAAAACACAATAGCAATTGAGTATTGTATAGATAAACAAGAACCTGATGAAACTCTAATAGGGAAAAGAAAAAAACTTAGCTAGGCTGAGGGTTACTGTATTCTATCTTTCTCTCTTTGATTGAGAGGTTGAGACTTTGAAATTCGTATGAAATTAAGCCCTGGGTAAGTGAGAGAGAAAACGAGAACTTAGTTAGACGTGTCCGGTAGTGGGGGTTGATTTTTGTTGATGCAAAAGAAGATACCGGGCCCTGCCGAGCAAATCTCAATCGTTCGTGAGTGTTTTTACAACAATTCGGATTCAAATGAAAATTTTTTAGGATAAAAAAAAATGAAATTTTTTCGGGAAATCCAGTAGTGCAACAAGGCTTTGCAAGGCACCCTGTAGGGCGCACACTACCGTTGATCTTGATAATGAATAGTTGAGATTTGATTTTTAATTATGACAGGTAAAAATAATTTATTACCAGTCATAATTAATTTTTAACGTAAACCGTTAATTGATGAGATCGACAGCTGTGTATCGCCCTACAAGTGCACTACACGAAGTGCACTATAGCACCCTCGGATCCGTTGAAAACACTCACCAACAGCCGTAAAACACACTACACACCATGTGCCATGTACTCTAACCTGCACTATAGGGTTTCCGAGTCTAGGAGCTGAAGTTTCTGGGAGGGTATGATACCGTTGGGGTTAAAGTCTATGGCGAAGCATGCGTGTACGTACTATGTGGTGTCAAAGTCGGGGTGGGTGGGGTGTGCCCCTTTTCTTCCCTTCCAAGCCAATTAAGCAATAATTTTGAGCCAAACAAAAAAAAGGGTCAAGCAATAATTATTTCTCCACTACAAAAGGTTGATTCTTTACAATGTGCCTTTGTACATGTTACACGCATAAGAACGAAAAAGGAGCACTTGGAATAAAAGGGAATGCAGAGATCCATTTACCATTTTTTAAGGAAATATTTGCAGAGTTGAATCCACACTACCAACTTACTTTCTGAGCATTTTATTATTAATTAGGAATAGAGCTAGCTCTAAATTACCCGAGTTGAACCATACAATATGTTTGTTTAAACTTCGTTTGAAACTCTATAAAAAGATTTGCTAATACATTCGCAGTTATTTGCGTTTGGTTGAGTCGATTTCAAAGAAGTTTGTACACAATTAGAGGCCGAGTTGTTAATTGGTTTTCTTTATTGAGAGTTCACATGAGTTCAGGGAGAAAGGAGACTTTTAAGAAAAAATATATGACTAACGTCCGCCATCCGCCAAAGACTTACGCCCACCAAAGACTTAAGAAAAAATGTATGACTAACGTCCGCCAAAGACTCGAGAAAAAATGTATTGACTAATGTTCACCAAACTGATGTTGAACTAACTTGTTAAACACGAGTCGATCTTGAGTATGTTATGCAGTCAAAACAATCGTGTTTCTGGATCTTTCTTAGTGAGAGTGCACAAGAGTTCAGGGAGAAAAAAGGAGACTTAAGAAAAGATAGATGACTAATTAACATTCACCACAGATAGAATTATCCACCAAAGTAAGCATAAATAGATGACAACGGCACTAACAGATTAGATTCGAAGAGTGCTAAGACAAACAAAAGGGATACCAAAAAAAGCTTCCCCTCTCCAAAGGGGGCTTTTTCTCTACATATCCATGGTTCCCAACCTAGAGAGAGAGAGAGAGTGAGTGTTTATTTCACACTTTTTTTTCTTAAAACATGATCACCTCCTTCTTTTACACTTGTTTTTCCTCTTAAGCAACAGAGGGAGAATGGATATGTGAAAATCAAGCATGGGAGCTGCTCCTGAATGAACCCAGAGCCTTTGCCGCCCCGGCTCTCAATATGAACTGGTGGTAGAAGGCTGCAATGGCTGCTCCAATGAAGGGTCCGACCCAAAACATCCACTGCAAATTAAGGAACAAAATTCAAATGCCAATTAGCAATGGAAAATGACAACCCAGCCCAGTGGGCTGTCAATAAAGCAGGAAAATGACAACAACAAAAAATAGAGTTTTTATCTGTTAAAGTGTCTTGGAAAGTGTATCAAAAGTTGAATTTTTTGGTATTCTCATTGCCTTATTGACAATCCACTGAGCTGTCAAGAGCATAACCGATTAAAAATTACTCCAGATAACCAAGTCATTGAAACAAATCTCTATCTCATATTTGTCGTGCGGTTCATAATTCCATAGTTCTAGCTTAATATACTACCAATCACACAATCGTGTCTCGAGGTCCATATATTTAAGATCTCCGCGGCCTCAATGAGCCTACTTGACTCTGGCAATTATGTAATGAGGGGAGATGGGGCAAGAGATAATATACTTTAAAAGTTCATGGGTGTTCAGGGATATGAAAATACTGACTTGATCATTCCAAGCCTTGTTTTTGTTGTAGATAACTGCAGCTCCAAGGCTTCTGGCGGGGTTGATTCCGGTGCCGGTGATTGGGATGGTGGCCAGGTGAACCATGAACACGGCGAATCCAATTGGAAGTGGTGCCAACACCTTCAATATACAAAAGAATAATCAAACCAAACGCATTTCACACACATTAAGGCAAAGAAAATAGGAAACAAGTATGTATTTCAATATTTATGTCTCCGAACAAAATTTCATTAAAAAGAAAAAAACTACTCCATTTCAACAGTGTTTGATTCGTGTTAATGTCAAAGAAAATCATAATGACAAAACTGATAACTATTCTGTGCTCCTAAACTATGCTCCTTAGGTCTCCACAGATTAGTCGAGGCGTGCGTAAACTGGTCCGGACACCTGAGTCATCAAAAAAGCATGCCCAACCCTTCTATTAGCCACACTTTTTTTTGGGTGTGACCCATGTATTTGGCTAAACTAGAGATGTGAAGTTCCACGAAAGTACATGTGGCAAAACAGAGGGGTTAGCAATGGGACAAGAGGAATAATACTTTTGTGGCCAAACACATCAAAGAAATCAACATTTTCCTCATGTACATGGTATAAAGTGTACAACGGTTCGAACACATTTGTACCATAATTTATCCACGTAAATCTGCCTATTACTGCAGTCAAGTAAATAAGGGAGTAAAAGGGAGATGTTAAGGTGCTTACGGGGACATGGGAGTCTCTGGCGTTTCTCTTAGGATCGGTGGCAGAGAAGACGGTGTAAACAAGAACGAAAGTCCCGATGATCTCAGCCGCCAATCCGGTGCCTTTACTGTACCCAAGGGCGAGTTCGTTGGCCCCGCCGCCGTACCGGTCGTAGTGCGACTTCTGGAACGACTTGACGAGGGCAACACCGCATATGGCCCCCAAGCACTGGGCCACCATGTACATCAGAGCCCGGATTAAGGACACCTTTCGGGCCAAGAACAATCCGAATGTCACGGCTGGGTTAATGTGACCACCTGCATCCGCCCATGTATTGGAATCAGGTTAGTGTTCCAAAATTAATTCAATTTTGTTACGTGGTACTAAGGCCCCGTTCCGGAACGAGAAAAAAGTCTTTATTTTTTAAAAAAGCAATTTCAAACTCAAAAATTATGGGTTTATTAAAATCTAAAAATATGCCATATGGATCTTGTTTGAAAGATCTCATCGAGATCTTTTATACGATGCAAAAAAAATTACAAAAATATTTTTCATTTATATTATTTTTTAATTTGAAAATATAAAATAAGCTGCTTATTTTTTAATAAAATTTCTGGAACGGGGCCTAAAATGACTTGAGTTTGGTTTTACTTAAGCTTAGCAGTTTTTTTTGTTTTTTTTCAGGTTTAGGGTGGCTTGACTTGAAAAATTGAAAACAACACAGGTCTAAGCTGAAAAAAGTACTACAGACGAAAGTAAATTTATTTTTAATTCAGTTTCATCTGTCCAATCATTTTCAAATTTAGTCCGTATTTCTTACTTTCCTAAATTCTAAAACTGACGCAAATTGATTTTCTTGTTTTACTGGAGACGGAAATAGTCCAATGAATAGCAAAAGACAATTCAACTGTGACCAGAAGTTTCTGATCAAGTGATAAAACAAAACAAAAAATCTAGGAACACTAACTTGGACTTAGTTATGTTTGGAGTTATTCAATATGTGTGTGTAAATTCACATGCATTGACCGGCTCTAAAATGCAGTTCTATCATGAGCTATATTTTAGAATTTTGAAATTAATAATTATACATATAATTAAAAGACGTACAGAATCTTTTTTTTTTTTTTTGGACATGGGAAGTACAGAATCCATATAGAGTAGTGCTACTGATACAACAGATGCGTACAGATTCCCTTTGCACCCGTCTCGGATCCCACAAAGATGATCGGAGCCGCTCATTTTGTTCAAAATACGTCGTTTAAGGTCCCTGAAAAAAATCACCTCATTTTGAAGCAAAGTTGGATGATTCATAAACACCCTTCCCGATATCGGACTCAGGTGATTTTTTTCAAGGACCTTAAACGACGTATTTTGAACAAAATGAGCGGCTCTGATCATCTTTGTAGGACCCGAGGCGGGCGCAAAGAAAATCTGTACGCAGCTGCTGTACCAGTAGCATTTTTGATCCATATATGTCCACAAAATCTGTGAAATACTGTTCAAGATTTTATCACGGCGTGCAAGTGGATGAAGACTGACAAGTACATAGCCCCAAGATTCCATTAAAAATACTTTTAACATTTCTGTGGAGGATAAAATTGGAAGCTGCAATTAACCAGGGACCAGCAGTGTGTGACAGCCCGAGAAGTTTTTCGGTGCCGGGTGGGCACGGGCCATGTGGTGCCAAACACGCATTTCGACCGTCCAAACGTATTTTGAATGATCCAGATCTGTTTGGGTAATTTTGAAGTATAAAATTATCAAAACACCACCTACTATAAAATTATCAGAACACCCCCTCAAACCCAAACAAATCTAGACCGTCCAAAACACGTTTGGACGGCCGAGAAACGTGCTCGGCACCACATGGCTCGCGCCCACACGGCACTGAAAAATTTCCCGTGACAGCCCAGAGGGGAGGGGTCCAGACTCCAGAACATATCTGGGGCCATAAATGATAATACGACAAAATCGGAGGACGTTTTGCTAGGAACCGGCCAACTGGGTCCTATCGTGCAAGGGGTGCACTCCAGGGTGTGTTGAGCATTGATTCGAGTCGTCAATCTCTTCAATGTTTTAAATTTCATGTATGCAATGAACATCTCGGATCTGCTCCCGAACCGCTATGAAATCTGAACTATTGATTGTCAAGATAAATAAATTGAATCGTTCTTAGTCCATCTTTATTCTTGTGGAATAAGAATAAATTAAGAACGATTCAAGTTATTATTCTAATTTTCAAATTTCTTGTACATGCTTTTTAGGAGTTTGGTCCCCGTCACCCCGAAGACCTACTATTCCTAACATTATCGCTAGGCTACATGACATGATTCTAGGTAGACAAAGACTTACTATTCCTAACGTTATCGCTAGGCTACATGACATGATTCTAGGTAGACAAAAAAATCAACGCTTTGTTTGGTTTCTATCTTTGGCCAAATGATTTTCACCACAAAATCTGGGGCAGATGAACTAACATAGGATAGTTGTAAGTTCTAGTTCTGTCCTCAACGGTAACGTGATGCAACGAGGAGCAAAATCTCAAAGAGGAGTGCTTGAAATGCTAGGAGCACGCGTGTTTTCCCAAAAGAATCTGGTGAGTGCCTGCTGACCCGAACATCCGGTTATAAAAACGAGATTTTTTGTTGCGAAAATCAATCACCATCTCTACCAGCACTTATACTCTAAAACACAAATTTTGGTTACTAATTTGTGTAAATTACGGGGAGTACTTCATGAGTATTAGAGGACTAAAAAAGAGTTTTACTCCAAGAGACAGAAAACCCACCAGAGATACCGGCAGTGCAGTAAACAAGGACAAAGATCATGCCGCCGAAGGCCCAGGCGATGCCCAGAATACCCACGCCGCCGCAGGGGTCGGCGTTGTCGGTCTGGCTCTTGTACCCAATCACGGTCAGGACCGTAATGTAAAGGAACAAGAGAGTGGCTATGAACTCGGCAATCACGGCTCTGTAGAAGGACCACTTGATTAATTCCTTCGGGTCGATCAGCGGCGCCGGTGGCGGGTCGTGGTAGTCCTTGGCGGAGAAAGAGCCCTGCTCCGCCACTCCCATTTCCTTGGCCATGTGGTGTGTGTGGAACTAGTATAAAGTTCTCTAGAGAGAGAAAAGAGGGAAGGCCGGGTTAGAGAGAGAGAGAGAGAGAGAGAGAGCGAGAGATTGTGGTGAGAGTGGGGAGAGGACAGTGAGATGTGGGGGTATATATTGGGGGAGAGGTAACGCCATGGGTGGGCAAAAGGGTAATGAATATTCTCTTCTCAATAATAGTAGCTGTAAAACGTTGCATAATTAACACTTTGTTTGGATTAGGGAAAGTGATCGTAGAAAATAAGAAAGAAGAAGAAAAAAATACCTGTAAACTGCTTTAGGAAATTGAAGTTCTTGCTCTTTCACACGGGGAGAGAGAAAGAGAGGAAAAAAAGAGAGAGAAAAGTGAAAAAAAATGTATGGAAAATTTTAGGAAATTAATTTTTACACTCTCTTTTTATATTTACACTCCCTTTTATGTCTTTTAGCAAAAAAAAAATACATAAACTTTTAACACTAAAAAAAAAAAAAGTGTGGATATTAAAAAAGTGTGTGCAAATCAATTCCCAAAAATTTACTGTACACAATAGTTTAGTTTGCTATTTTCTCTCTTTTTCTTCCCAAGCCAAACAACGTTAAGGAAATACTCCTACAATATTACGTTGCTGGGGTATAGAATGAGTGATCACTTAATATAACATTCGGACCTCGATCCCCAACTAATAGCTTAAGCTTCAAGACAATGGAAGAGAAATTTTTAAATTTTCCTTATTTCCTTTTCTTTTTCACAAGTTCCAAACAAATCCTAAGTTAATGACCAAATCCAATTAGAATTACAAGGTGCATGTGATACGCATTCAAAATTGATGGTGTATTTAGAATTCGAGTCATTTTCTAAACTAATTTTTTTATAGATAAAATTTGAATTGATTTTTATTTAATTGGTTTATAGCTAGTGATCAAAACACTGAGATTATATTTTTCGATGAAAAATTCGTTTCACGAAAATGGAATTAAACACGGCTATAAGGATCAGTCCAAGGTGCGCGCAAGCTGGCCCAGGACACTCTACATTACCAAAAAAAATTAAACTAAATATGTAGATGTATTTCTAAAGTTTCTATTCAAAAATCGAAACTAGCACAACTTAAATGGAAATCAATTCAAAATTTAGATTGCTTATTTTAAAGAATAAAATTTCTTATAGAAAGACTAAAATTTCTTATTGATTTTTCCAAAATGTTCTTTAAAAAGATGAATACTCATCGTTTTTCTATTGTTTGTCTTTGAAAAAAATAGAATTGTTTTTCGAGTTTGGAAGCATCTCTCAAGTGTTTTCTTAAAATGGATCATCTTTCAAGCATAAATTTTGAAAATCCGTTAGGGTTTGTTTGGAAGATGTGGAAAGATGAAGAAAGAAAAGGAAAATTTTAAAATTTTCCCCACCCTTGTTTGGTTCTTAAAAAAGGAGAGGAAAGATTTTAAACTCAACTTTCTTCTCAATTTCTCTTCAATTTTCCCTCTCTTTTTTCATTCATTATTTTCTTTCGTTTTCCCTTTCTTTCCTTAACATCCAAACAGAGCCTTAACCTGGTCTTTCTTTTCACTTTCACTCCTCAAGTTTTTTCCTTTTCCTGGAAAGACCAACTTTTCTCTTTCGTTTCTCAAGTTCTAAACAAATGCTAAGCTTTCCAAACTTGCTTTATATGGAACTTTTTTTTCGTTTGAACTTTGAAGTTACTCAAATAATAAAGGAATTTGCCGACCACACTATATACCCAACCACTTTTTTTTTTCTTTTTTCTTTTTTTATAACCGGAGATGTCCGAGCCAGTTTGTGTGTACCTAGACTAATTCCAGAATCATGAAAGTAACGACCGGGCATAATCCCCCATGGCCCTAAGATTTGAAATATTTGGCCTCCGTAGAAATGAAACATGTGATTTCGTGAAGGAGCACTTATTACTTTCGCACAATCACCTTGCCAAACCCGTTACGGTGATGATGTAGTAATGGTGTTCACAAGCTTTCGCTATCACCGACCCACCGCCCCCCTTCCGCACATTATTCTCGTTTTCAAAATACCCTGGCCGGTCTAGTGCACCCCACACTTTGCTCTCTAATTCAACTCTATATTCTGTATACGTTGGTTCAAAAGCAAAACCGCACCCCACAACTTACGCACATATATCACTCATCGCTCCAAGGTTAGTTCGGTTGGTTTATGAGTTTGTTCCCTTTATAATTGACCATGTTCGATTCTCGAAGGCAGAGCGCGAGAAAGTGATTCTTGTGAATCTCGTTTCGGCGTGGATGAAAATGTTTTTAGCACTATAAAGAAAGTTAATAGTCATGCAAATCTGATTCCTAATAACATCCACCGTGCTAGGACCACCGCATCGGCCACCGCACATCATGTAGGGTCCACTCTGGGCAGTTTTGCCCCTACAAATTCATGAAACATGCCTATCAATATCCATTTGAGCTAATTTTTACAGAATCTCATGAATAATCATTTTAAAATTTATGATATTTTTTTGTATTTTTGTGAAATTTGAAGTGAGCGCCGTGCGGTGGATATCATGCGATGGTCCTAGACTCTTTGCTAATAACAACGTGGTTCGTGTTGTGTTGACGGACGAAATTTCCTCTCTGACGGTCCACTCAGTTTTCTATTGAGGGACTGTGGACTACGAGCACTAGTCTGAGAATTCACCGGAAAATGCTAGCCAACTCTAGCATCATGGCACGCGGAACTTTGGGCCATTAGGGATGGTCTCAACTTTTGCTCTCATGGAAGACATAAAAAATTCTGGAAGTGAAAACTGATGCTCAAATCGCTATTCAGCTTCTCTCGATCGGCTAGCAATATAGAGAATCACCATCTTAGTAACATTATTATTGATTGCAGGTATCTCATGTGGCAATTTAACAACATCAACATCAAACACATTTTCTAGGAGGACCAGGACGTCAATATGTGTGTCGATGCTTTTGCAAATGATACCCGTAGGAGATTTGTATTTTTACACTTACATTCCGTCTTGTATTTGTAATTTGCTTCGTGCAGACTATCCGGGGATTTCATATCCCAGACATGTACTCTTTTAATTCTAGTTTTTAATGAAGTTCCATTTAACCCAAAAAAATTGAAATGGGCAGTCTTTCACTTGGTATTTGCATACAGAACGTTTATGGATCTATGTACCATATTGACTATATATTGAGTAAGGCACGATTCAGCTAAAATTCTTTTTTTTTTTAACTTAAAATTTTTAATCAGTGGAATACACCCCAAGTAACTTTGCTTGTTAAAATTCAAAAGGAGTTGGTTTAATGGTGAAGGTTAGGGACTTAGAAGTTTGCGCCCTCATAAAGTATATGTTCGAAATCTCGCAGGTGCTAGTAATTCTTTTGGGATCACTAAAGGTTTGTCCGGTCATTAGCTTGAAGGCTTCGAAATTAGTCAAAAGCACGCGCAAAGCCTGATCTAGACACCAGATTATAAAATTGTTTATTTGAAAGTTTAGCCCCGTTTGATATTTGCTATGAGTATTTAGGTTGTGTTCTTATTTGTTTGGAACTTATTTCAGTATTTTTTACTTTTCGTTTGTTTAGCTTTTCATCTTAATTTTTGGAATTAATCGAAAAATTATAAAAATATAAACTGATGTTAAAAAAAAATACATATAAAACAATACTTTAGACAAAAAAACAGTTGTTTGATTTTTTTTGTTTGATTTTTTTTTTTGTCGTCAGTGGATTTTTTTATTTTGGTCGTAGTAGTAATTTTGTACTTGTCAGATTCCTTTCGTTGAAACGAACGATTAATCCAAAAATTCAAAAAAATTAAGAAGATGAACAAAACATACCAAACCAAGGAAAAAATTAAAGTTTACAACAACCCTAGAATTAAGGCTCAACTGAAAGTGACAACAATAGATAGATATTCCTATATACTTGAATACATTAATGACAAAGAATTACAAACCAAATCAACAACCAACCTAACGTTATTATCGAAGGGTCAAATCTCTTTGAATTCTTGGCATCCTATTCTCCTATTCAAACGAACTACTTTATATGGGTTGTAGCTAGCTGGGTCACGGGTCTATGCACAGATAATTAAGAGGGTAACGGTAATATAGATGAACGTATTTATCGGTTTCCCACTATTTTACTGTAGTAATTAACAGGAGTAATTTGCTTATAAAGAAAACTTATCAAATTAATTTTTTTTTGAGCCCCTAAATCACTGACACATTTTGTACTTGTTCGCGGTTAATGTCACGAAGCATATATGTAGATCCCAAACTACAATTCCTTTTATGCATGTATAATATTTATATTATTGTACCCTTTGAAAAAAGAATTGTATTTTATTGTACTCCATATTATAATAGTCTCCACACTTTGAAAATGTTATTATTTCTCTAACGTGGAATATGATATTTTGAAACCGACCAACTACTGAATACTCATGTGTCACTCTTGTCATAATTACATTGAACAAAGCGAAACATGTTTATAAAAAGTGAGAAAAAAACATTAATAACTTCATTGTCTTTTTGTTTTTATTTAAAAATGTCTAAGACTTCGGTTCATATGTTTAAATTGTTAGGAAAATTCTAAAATCAGCTTAGTGGGCTGACAATAATGAGTGTGTGAATGTGTATTAAAGGGTATAAAAAGTATACAGAAATACGTATTTTTCTTGTCTTCTAGTGTGCTTATCGTCAGCCCAGTGGGCTGACAATAGCAAGACCGAAATTCTTATCATCATTGCTCTCGCCGAGATGAATAATTAATCCTTAACAAATTGACCAAAATTAAATAAAAGTTGATGAAAACTTTGACAATATCTACTAACATCGAAAGTAATAAATTTGTGCGACACAACTTTTTATTTTGTAAAAACTCATCCCTTTGTACTCCATCCGTCCCCTTATTATAGTCCAGTATTTCATTTTGGGTTGTCCCTTAATAAGTGTCCATTTGGTAAAGTTAGTGGATAAAAGTTAGTACATTGTCTATTTTGTCCCTAAAAGTAGATTCTATTTTGAAAAGTTAGTGAATAAAAAGTGTAATGATGATGGGTAAGTAGGGAAAGTGAATGAAAAAATTGATGTGAAATGTATAATAATGATGTTTTTTTAATAAGTTGGAGTTACGAAGTAGGACATTTAAAAAGGGACACCCAACTACTTAAGAGTACTCTTTTTGTGCTTTCTTGAATTGGACACCCAACTACTTAAGAGTACTTAAATTTTAAATTAACAGCTAACCACCGAGTAATTATTTTTAATATTCTTGGAGCATAGTCACGTGACATTCTAAAGATCCTTTCACCACATTAATATAGGGCCGCATGCTTGATAATGGAGTAGATACCAATGTAAGTTGGAAAGGACGTTTGAATCACCATATGTGAGCAAGTACAGTAGTAATAAAATTGTCTTAATTACCCATTTGGAAAGGTTGTTTACTGCAAATGCTCTCTACTAATTAAGGTTATCACAAAGCACATGCTGCTAAGCCTGCTATAGTGGCATCAGCTAACGCCAAACAACATGTGGATGGCATCACTCACGTTGCACACTCCGTAATTTAAACAAAAATTGCTTACGCGGCAGATTGTGAGTGGTCGTTGTAGATCTAGTAGATTATTCCTTTCGAGGAGATAATTGGACAGCGACCAATATCTTTCTCAAATTTTGCACATCGTGTAGATATTGAAGACGGCAAAAACACGTGGACGATTCGCAGCCTTTTGTTCTAGATGTTTCGCAGCAAGACTGTTGCTGCCCTGTTCCACCACCTCACTCAATTTCATTGTTCGTCTCGGCTATATCAATTATTCAAATTTTAAAAGAATTCTCTTTCTTGAAAAAATTCTTTTTTAAAATTCAAACTGTTCAAAAGTGTTTGAACGGTAAAATTGAGAACGGTAGAAGAAGCCGTTAAACATGAGCGGCGGAATAGACTTTCAGGAATTCAAACTGTTCAAAAGTGTTTGAACGGTAAAATTGAAAACGGTGGAAGAAGCCGTTAAACATGAGCGGCGGAATAGACTTTCAGGATGTTTCGGCTGGGAAAAATAGGTGCATCACTTATTACCAAAGCAAGAAAAATGGGTAGAGATGTATGAGATCGCATGGCCCGTGATGAATTGGCGGTTTGGCCTGGCGTGGTGTGCGACCAGACCATCGGGAGGGTTATTTTTGACCATCGAGTTCGAGGGGTTTGAAAGTTGAAATTCTCCTACTAGTTTGGTGCCAGAATAGCCGTTTAGTGTTTCTTATTGGGTAAGAGCCGACAGAGAGACGGGTGTCTTGATGTTAATGGCTATCTAATCGTTTCAAAGAGCCCGACTATTCTCCAGCAGTGCTACAGTCACCGACCGGGGTCGGTGACCGGCCACCAACCGCGTGTGGGGTCTACTCCAGGCCCCGCACGAATGATCCGAGCCGCTCAATAATTTAAAAAAAAAAACCGAGTGGGCCACGTGAAAAATAGGCTCAATCCGATGTGTGTACGTGCTCGTTCCAAACTTTTATTTTTGAACGGCTCGGTTTGGAACGGCTCGGATCGAGCATGTACACACATCGGATTGAGCTTATTTCTCACATGGCCCACTCAGTTTTTTTTTTTAAAATTACTGAGCGGCTCGGATTATTTGTGCGGGGCCCGGAGTGGACCCCACACGGGGTCGGTGGCCGGTCACCGACCCTCCCGGTTGGTGACTGTAGTGTTTCTGGACTATTCTCTTTGCGCGCCCCCTGACACACGCCCCTCCCGGACCCCACCCCCACGACGAAATACCCCCGGCAGAAATAATTCAACCCATTTTCTTTTATTTCTCATTTATTTACTTAATAACTTTTATATCTTTTTTCA